>NW_019101729.1:0-35704 GCF_001856785.1 Myzus persicae | reverse complement strand
CCCCCCCCCCCCCCTAAAAAAATTCTACGTACGCCACTGGGTACTCAGATATAATTTTAAGCTATATAGAGTCTACAATAATATTTTATTATTATAATATACTTAAGAACGTGTCTACCGTAATTTTATATTAATAAATAATTGTGCTGTGTTCTAAAAATATTCATGATGGTTTGTTATCCGTAAATTGAGTAATTTCTGAGTGAAATTGTATTAAAACGAAGAGATACGTGGTACCGACAGCAATGGCCTAAAATAATACAATTACACAAATATTGGTAAGTAATCCATATTATATTATGTATATGTACAGAGTTTTTAAAAAAAATTATTTGAATTGTAATGTACTAATGCGTCTATCCTATAGAAATGTAATAATTAGAGTCTATAGAAAATAATAACACATTTTTCTAGTATCAGTATGACACATAATTATTGATGTCATAACTTACCGAAGCGACGAGATGACCGTTTAAGGTGAAACAGTCACACGCAGTTATATCAATGGATTGGTGATTCATTTGTTTCAGAAACAATTGCAGCTGTAAAATTCATTCAAATATGCATAGTTACTAACTGCAATAATAATTAATATTATAGGATTATACAACATTTTACTACAATGAATAAACAAACCTCATATTTCGTATTGTTATTTAAATGTCGATTATTTATTTCTGTTACGAGCACTTTAGTTTTATAGCCCTGAAAAATATTCAAACATGCATACATTAACAAAACGTTCTGATAAAATTGATGTTAAATTTGATAGTAAATATAGTTGAAAAAACATATTTGTAGGTGTATAAAATCAATATAAACCTTTAGGAAAATGAAAAAAAAATAATCTTCGCCGAGAAGGAATATATTATTCAACATTGAACAGAAATACAGAATATATAAGTATAGACTTTAAGTAGATACTCCACAATCTTGTTGCAACACTATAAGAAATTCAATAATTGTATACGGAGATATACCCAGAGGTATATTGGAGGGTATACGCAAGTATACGGTCGTATACCCACATCCCTATTTTTGGATTTTTGCATATACTTTTAAGAAAATTAGTCTTTTATGGGTATACGCCGCTTCCAATTTATCATCAGTCAATTCAGTTATATCAACAAACAAAAGTTAATAATAATAATAATATACAAATTAATACAATAATATTGTATTATGACATTAAGTACACTGTCCAAAAATAGCCTCGTACAGATAAAGTTCGATTAAATTTTACCCGACTTCGGGTTCTTGAGAAGACGATCGGGAACTGCAGAGCGTGTACACAATTAAACTAACATTTTAAAAAGAGATTTATCGTGCTCTATCGTGTACACACCGAATTTAAACCCCACCTCCCGATATACGCCACTGTATATACATATACACGTGGAGGGTAAGTGTTTGATAAAGTAATGAAAGATTATTAAATACCAAGTGTAATGATTTTTCTAGCGGAGCGAGAAAATTTTCTTAGGTAAGTATAGGTATTTTCAACTGCTTTTAGGTGCGTATACCCATAAATTGATTTACCAATACACCACTGGATATACCCAGTCGGATATATCTGCTTACTTAAAAAAGAATTCAAATTTCTTTACAGTAGGTAGGTACCTACTATTATAATAATATAGTTGTAATTAAGAATTTGCGGAACACTGTGGTAATATCCAGCATCATCCACATATGTGTGTATCGCCCATATAGGTGTATAATATAAGTTGTATAGGTGGTATATGTAAATTAGTGTGCAACGTAATATTTAGTTTAGTTGTTTAACAGTAAAATAGGGTTAAGTCGGATTTTGACATTTGTAACTTTTAATACGATCTGCTCCTAAAACCAATAATATCTTTCTAATATAGGTAAAGGCAAAACTATTTTTTTTTTAGATCAGTATATATAAGTAATTAATTATATGAAGTCCACAAAACGTCGAAATCGGGCGCACACTAGTTGCCTCCCGAAATCAAAAAGGCCCATAATTTGTATACGAATTGCCTCCCGACTATATACGAGTTGCCTCCTGACGTACCCTAAATTTTATCATAAACGAAAAGGTTCTAGTACTAGTTGCCTCCCATTAGTCAGGTAATAAATATATAAGTGGTTCCAAACATTTTCAAACATCATGTATGGGCAGAAAAAAGTTCCAGCATTCATCGCACAACCAATGCATGCGAATCCTTTCATAGCAAATTTAATAGTTATTTTTAGTCTCCGCATCCTAATATAATCAAATTTATTGACATTTTAAAACTAATTCAGAATGAGACTGTAATTTTAATACAAAGTTCTCATAAGCCTAAACTACATGGACGATTACAAATTAGAAACAAAATAATTTTCATTAATACCCAAATAAAAAAGCTAAATGAAAAAAAAATATCAAATTTTGAGTACTTACAAATATTGGCAAAAAAATACAAGCCTAAACAATGTTATAAATAATTTTTTACCATTATATGCATATTATATTGAACGCACCATAGCTCCGCATGAATAAAAATATTTTGTGAATCCGTAACTCCGCACGGATCGTCGCCATTTTATAATATATCACCTTAACTCCGCATACAAGGTTTTTTTTCGACACCTTAACTCCGCATACGAAGTTTTTTTTAAACACCCTAACTCAGCATAAAAGATTTTTTTTGACACTGTAACTCCGCACATATTTTTTTTAATGTTTAAAATATACAAAATACAATACATATTATTAAAGTTAAATAAAAATAATATTAGACTGCAGGTAATACTAGGTAATTATAAAATATAAAATTAATAATAATTAATGCATACAAAAAAAATCGTCATTGTCGGTATAAAATGTATCTAACAAAAATTATAATAATTAATGCATACAACGAAAAATCGTTAAAATTATAATGTAAGTTAAAATAAGTCAAAATAAAATATTATTAAACGAAGCCAAACTTTTTACAAAACTATATCTATCTATTTTGGTTGTTATTATATAATTCGATTTTTTTATTTATAAATTGTATATTATTTTTTTGTTTACTTCTAATTATCCTACTTTCGTTATTATTGGCAGAATTCATTCTTATATAAGAATCCGTCTGCATAGCTAATAAATGTTTAATGAATACAGCAATATTTGGATGTGCTGATGTAAATAAATCACCAAATTTGGCGTGAAAAGACTCACAGTTGTTTGTAGTTCTCTCCAACGTCGCTTCTTTTTTGGCCCAAATACTTGGTGGAAATGTTGCATCGTTTGTTATGTATGTTTTTTCTAAGTATGTAATAATTTTTTTAATTCGTGCATCTTTGGGTTGGTCATTTTTAAAGTCATTTTCAAAACATGGTTCAACTTCATTAGGATCCAGATACATAAGACCAAATAATTGTCTAAGCCACTTTCCTATGTCGGATTCTTTGTTTTTATATTCTTGGACAAGACCAACTGCTTGTATTCGTCTCCACCTATTAACAAATTAAAAATAATTAATAAGTATAAGTTATACCTACAAATATATTATCTATACGTACCACCATGATTGACTAAGATGAAAACGACATCCAATTATATTTATATTAGGAAATATATCTTTCACACTTGAATGAATTGCTGTTTCAAAATCGATCACTATAATGTTGTTGGCTGCAAACATTTGTTTAATGATGAGCATTTTTCTTGAAGTATTTCCCAAATGGCTAGATATGTATCTTTATTTTTATTTGAAAGCAAACAGAATACAACTGGTACAAATACTCCATTACGATATGCATGAATACTGAATAATTGATGGAAAAATTTCGTACAGTATTTAAATGTACCGTCAACGTATAAGGTCTGAGAATTACACATAAAATTTAAATTTGAATCGCATGAAAATATAATTATATGATCTAATGGGTCATTTGTTATAATAAAATATTCGTCTTTTACTGTTTTCGGCTTAGTGTTATTTATATATTCATGTACTTCAGAAATTGATTTTGGAAGCTTCGGTAAATTTCGTATGCGTTCACGAGAAATGCTATCTCTTATTAATTTTGTGTCTTTACATGTTAAAGTTGACGCTGCTACTACATTAGTAGCTATTTCAAGTTTTATTAACTTGGAGAGACGATCATTAATATAATCAAGTCCCTTTCGTTTTATACCATTACTAATTGTTTGTCGAACAATAATATTGGTCTCGATATTTCCGTGTTCATGTGTACCTGATTCTCTCGAAAAATTATTATCAACGCCAATTGTGTATAATTTTGCTTTACATGTTTTTTGTATGCACTTCCATCCAGTTTCGCCTGATTTTAATTCTGTATACTTGGAATATTTATAATTATTTTTCACTAACAGCACATTTTTTCGTTGACTGTATATAAAACTTATTTCACTTGCCATTTTTAAATGTAAAAGTAAAACTTTATAAAATAAATTTGAAATCTAAACCTGATAGACAACTGATCAGTGATCATTGTCAATTCGTTGAGTTACAAAGACACAAGAAATTAATCGGTACACAATAATGATAAGATATTGCTATTTGCAGATATAATAGTTTAATTTCAACATGGTTTTACTTTACACCGATATAGGCATGGGAACTTTTGGTGTTAAAATATTTTTAGAATGCGGAGTTACGGTGCGTTCGTTTTTTCAACCATGCGGAGATACGGTGCGTTTGTATTTTCGACCGTGCGGAGATACGGTGCATGCGGAGTTACGGATTCACAAAATATTTTTATTCATGCGGAGCTATGGTGCGTTCAATATAATCGGTGATTATATTATATTATATTATTATTACCATACATTTATTTTATTGACTAATAATAGGTACTACTTACTATTTTGTTTAACTTATTGATTTATTATTTGACTGAAGTTTTTTAACTGCACTATATATTTTTAATATGTAGTACCTATGATATGTTTTAATGTTATTGATTATTTTTATATTATTATTATTTTTAACCAAGTCTGATTTTTTTAATAACGAATAAACATTACCAAAAACTATTATAACATTATTCTATATATATTATACTTAAGACTGATGTTTTTTAACTGCACTATATATTTTTAATAAGTAGTACCTATAATATGTTTTATTTTTATTGATTATTTTTATATTATTATTGTTTTAACCAAGTCTGATATTTTTAATAATGAATAAAGTATAAACATTATCTATTTATGTGGAACTGTTTGGTGAAGTTTATGAACCACTACTGGCACTACTTAATTCTATATGGGAGGCAATTAGTGTGAAACTTTTTGGGAGGCAACTCGTATATAATTATGAACAATCTGGTCATCGGAGGCAACTAGTGTAAAGTAACCTTTTTATTTACGATAAGGACGAGAAGCAATTCGTATATTTTGGGAGGCAACTAGTATGCACCGTCGAAATCTGACTTGACCAATGATACCGCTATCATTATAATTTATGATATATTATATTCAGTGGTCGCAGACATCGTTCACTCTCACCTCTTGGGTGGTGCTGTGTGCCGTGATGACGATCACGAAAAACCGGAACATGTATTGGAGAATCCAGCCGAAGATGAATTTCGATCTAGTATATGAGCCGCCCACGTGAAAAGCCTCGTTGTAGATGTCGAACAGTATCATGACGCACAGTGTGATGAGGGACAGGGCCAGTTGGCCACCGAACATGTTATTGAGCTGTTCGACCGACTCACGCGTCAGCCCGTGTCTGAGCCTCAGCTCCTCGACGGCCGTTTCCATCGGCCGGCCACGCGGATCTAGCAATACGGAAGTGGCCGGGGCCACTAACGCCGGCGACGACGTCCGGAGCGCCACCGGATACCTGTTGCTGACCATGACGTCCGACCGGACAGCCGACAGCTCGTCGTTGATGGCTCGGAACTTTAGGTAGACGCCGAAGCACAGGAGCACAAAGTGCGTCTCCAAGCAGCACATGCTCCAGTTCTGCAGGTACATGTTGAAGAAGAACAGCAGCAGCATCGAGTCGCCGTACTCCTCGTACTGGTACAGCAGGTACAGCCGCGTCAGGTTGATGGGCACGACGAGGGCCAGGTACGCCGCGACCACGGACGACGCGTACGCCCGGTACCGGCGCCGGCGAGCCCCGGACGTGGGCCAGCTCTGTTCGTACACCTCCTCCCGGCCCCTGAAACCAGTCAGGTGTCCGCGTACCTTGTACACAATGGTCGCCCGGGACAGAAGACACGTAAACGCCACCAGTCGGGTGTACAGCCGCAGGTACGTGGTGGACAGGTGGTCGTCGCACCAGCCGTCCAGCACGCACACGCTCCACGGAGTGATGGCCATGTTCAGCACTCCCGACGCCAGCACTGACGCCGAGAACCATCGGTCGAACCGGTTGTAAGTCATGTCCAAGGTAAACACGCCACACACGCCCCAGAAACACGCCGTCGGCCACATCAGCGCGCCGCCCCGTACCGTGGTCGTCGTCGCCATATAGACGTGTGGGGTGAAACGCTATAGGTGGGACACACACTTATAGATGGGACACACACTTATAGGTGGGACACACGCAGGCGCGGACTGGTAAAAAAGGGCGAGGGATGCTACATAATTTAAAGGGCAAATAAAACAAATTTTAAACAATAGGTTATTTATAAAATATTTAAACATTTTCTTTTGTTTAAATAAAATATTGTAAATACGTTAAAAATGTAAATAGGCGTGCCAGATTACAACAGCAAGGCAAGGTTAAGCAACGGCAAACTTAAGGGTCAGTAAATTGTGATTAATTTGCCCCCCCCCCCCCCCACCCCCCGCCCCATAACAATTAGAGCTAAGTTCCTCTTATAAAGATTGTGTTAATAATAAATTAAGAAAGTATATTTAATGTATATAAAAAGCTGCTCAAACTAATTAAACCTATCTTCTTATTGGCTACCTACTTTAAATATATTCTTTTTTCTTTATGATTGTTTTAGTTATTACTTATTAGTTATTACATAAATAATAGATCTACATCTACCTACGATTTTATCAGAGAATTTTAACCTTCTCCTTCTAAATTCAGATTAATTTTTGGTGGGCACATTTATACCGATAGGGGCAAATATATTTTAGGGCAAGGATGGTGCTAGCATCCCAACATCCCAACCAGTCCGCGCCTGGACACACGTTTATAGGTGGGACACAAGTTGCGTCTGTTATATCGTGTTCGTACAATCGTACCTGTACTTAAGATTTTAGACCATAATAATAGGTAATTTATTCAAGTTATTGTGTTGTAGCGTTTTAAGTACTACAGCTTTAGAGTAAAACATTAATTTGATACTTTACATATTCATGGTAATTTAAGAGCTACAATAAAAGTTATTTTTGAATACTCTGCAGTGATTCATTACAGAAAGTTCAACTGGATCGAGACCAAATGCTTTGAAAATATACGTACTTACGTACACTCCAAAATCAGTTAAATCTGTCTTGTCCGATATTAGTTTGATTCCTTTCTGTTCTAATGTGCCGTTCCCGAACTAGTATCGGAGTACGGACTCATTTATTAAAAATATAAGTAAGAATATTTCAAGTTCGTTTTAGCTCCGAACTAAAGTGTCAGGTGTAGGACAACCTTAAGACGATCGATCGATGACGATACGGCGATGCACATTATGTGGTCGCTGAAGTTGGTTAACTTGTGGGTTTTGCCAGTTTCTGAGAGCAACAATTCGGCTCGTCTGTACAAATACGACAAACAGTCGTGCCGCATAGTGACAATCAATCGGCGAGGTAGGTACTTCAACCACTAACAAAATAATACATCCATTCCGTTAACGAAGTGTCGACCTGTCATGTAATATGTGTACAGGTTACAACATTCAAGAGTTAGTATAATATACATGGTATATACACGTGCATAATATATAGGTATATCTTACCTTACCAGAGTAATTGTTTTAGTCGGCTGATATAATACTCAGGTAAGTACTTACATGTAAACACAATATTGTTTAATGCTTTCGTCCTTTTATCGATATTTTTTTTATACTTTCGAATATTTAGGTCATGCGACATACTAACGAGGGGCCCAGTACTAACAATCAAATGTAATATTACGACTTTTTTAATTCACATTGTAACTAAGCTTTTGAGATGTTGAAAAACCAGAAAAAAAAACGAATAGCTAGTAGTTAGGGCATTAGGTACTAAAGTTGATTTATGTACATTCATATACATCATGTTGTGGCTATTTGCAAGACCATTCTAAATAGTACACTGATATTATAACGAAACAAACAAAAGCTTTTAAACACTAATAGTTGAACAGTTTTTGAATGTTAAAATACTATTATGATTAACTTTTTTTTTATAAAATTAGGGATTTAATGAAAAATAGAAATGTAAACCATTTTACTAATAAGTCATTATATTATTTGATAACTTATTAAAAATTATAATAATATTTAAATACATTTATTGGTATGCATATACTATGAAAATTATAAGTGTAAAATAATACATAACTAACAAAAATGTATAAAATGGGTTTCAGTACCCAAAAAATCTTTTTTTAAATACATAAAGAATAAAATAATATAAAACAATCAATCGAGAGTAGATACAACCAGTTCAGCCACTCGTTCATCCATTGAACGCACAGTAAGTTGAATGGTAACACTATTTTCAGATAATGCTAATTTTGCCTGAGCAAGAACTTTACAGTTTCCTCTCATCATACCTGGCAAAAGAATTAATGATATAAATACATGAGTGAATTTGTGTAATTAAATATCTCACCAGCTAAATTCACTATATGCGATGATTTATTAGGTGGGTGTACATTTTCAGAATTGTTGGAAGCAGCCATTCCAAGGAATGATATAATTTGGCTGACAGTATCTGATAAACCTCCAGAAGTTAATGGCAATGCAAAAGTTTCTTGCACTTCAAAACAAACACTCTTTGCTTCCTCCCATAAGGAGTCCCAATTTCCAACTTTTACTTTAATCATTTGATCTTTTAGTGTCATTTCAACATCTTCTAGCTACAATAGAAAAAATAAAACATATAATACCAATCTAATATTCAAATATTGTATACTATAATAAATTACAATAAATGTAACATAGTTCATACCCTATAGTCTTCTTGATAGCCATCATCTTGAACTTCACCAGTCAAGGGATCACAGTCCTTAACAATAAATTTCATTTTGGCAGTAAAACTTGCTAAAATAAAAAATAATATTGATGTACATAATACAAACATTTAACAAAAATTTACCAATAGCATCGACTGAATCATCTGGAAATTTTAAATAAACATAGACATTGCCAGTTTCTTGATATTTTATTGAGGGGCACTTAAATTCATTTAAATACTGGAAACCTTCACTTACATCCAGTGCAACAGAAATATCTTCCAAAATTTGGTCATCTAACGTGTTAGTGATTTCAAACTAAAATTTTAAAATGTTAATTTCTCAGCAAGTAACAACAATAAAATATTACTATACATACTTGTAAAACCAAATGATGATTAAATATATGTTTGGTACACCGCACAACATACTCAGTTTCTGGTTCGGTCAACATGGACGGTTCAGAAGAACAGAAAAGTTTACCAGCGTCTAAACCAATCAGACTAGGCAATTTTTGGCCGTCCACATTTTCAACAGTTACTTCAACTATGTTTGAGTGACCAAAAATATAAAATATGAATTATATTAATTAAAACAACTCAGAAGAAATAAGAGACACAATAAATTTATAGTAAAATTATAGTACTATCTACTAGAAATAACTAATAAAGATTAAATTTAAGATGGCAATAAAAATAAGATGGACTTAAACCGATTTCAGGGAATTGGTCTATAACTCGCAGAGTAGAATATTGATTTTTTTTATTTTCTTGCTCTTAACTGTAATTAAAACCAAAATCTGAAACACTTGTTAAAAAAAATTTTCTACAAAGCACAACCCAAGTATTAAAATTAATATTGGATTCAACTATTGTTCTACTGTCATCATTTAGCATCTAACATAAGTCAATTAGTGTAAACTGGTTTGAAGCACTTGGCTGCGGGCAAATATAAAGTATTAGAAAAGTTAAGTGTGAGTATATATATTCTCCTATTTTTAAATTTGATTTCACTACAAATGAAGAATAACCAATGACTAAATTAATCAAAGTATAGTTGTTTCAAGTATAATTTTGTATACGTTTTATAACAATTATGAGAATATAATTAAAACTTAAATTTAATGATTGACATCTCAAGATAATCTATTTTAATTTAAAATATATTTTTACTCTGATATTACAGTAGAATTTACCTGGTTTGACGGCATTATCAACAATCTGTTTTCTGGTTGGTTCTTGAGAAGTATTCTTAACCACTATATCAACTGGTAATTCACTAAGATTAATGCGTTCTTTGGTGGGATTTGAAACATAATCTTGACAAGTCTTTTCCAAAACTGGCAATGACACCTACAAGAAATTATTTTTTTTAAGTTGAATTAGTCAATAAAAAAATGTATGATGGTTTTGTTTGTAAAAATTACATGCATGGGTTCTGACAAGTAATCAGTGATTAACTGACGATTATTGGAACTCAATAATTGACTATAAAATGTTGCTCTATCCCTGACTTCATCATCAACATCTAGACAACATCTCTTCAAAAGTACTTTTATACTATCATGAAGCATTGCACAGTTAGCAGCATATTTAGCCATAGCTCCAACTGCTGCAGCTCTAACAACAGCACCTTCTAATATCACTCTATTGTAAATGAATCGTATAAACCTAAAAACAATCATTAATTGAATATATCATTTTTTAATGACATTTTTCTATAAATACCTTGATGGCTGTTTTGTGCGAGGTCCTTCTTTACCCAATAAATGTAATATACGAACAGTCAAACTGGTATGTTCACAATCTTCAATAAACTCACAAAGGTGTGCTAACCCTAATCAAAAATAGATATTAAGATAATTTAATTCAAATACAAAATAGATCACAATACACCTATACAATTTTTATGGAATTTTTAAGTAAAAATCTATCATCTATATCAGAGGTTCTCAATATTTTTAAGGCTGCAACCAAAATGTCACCGAAGTGTTTGGCAAACCATTTTATTATGATAGCATTAAAAATTATATATATTGGTGACCCTAAAAAATTGATGGCAACTCTAAGTTTGGTAATCGCAGAACCTTGTGTAAGTTAAGAAACAATCACTAGCAGACTTGTGAGCAGGCACATGACAACACTACATGGCAGGTATATAAAATATAGATCAATTGGGGGTAATGAACAGGGGTTGCCTGACTGCCACCGAAAAACTTGGTGGCCACCAACCGTGGTTCTTAACTTGAACAGGATATATATAACAACATTATTGATTTAATAATTAATTGTACCTACAGACTATATACTTAGTTAACGCCAATCCATTATTGTCTAATATTATGATGAAAATATTGTAAAATATTTAATCTAAATACAACCAACCAATCTCTTTTGCTTCAGGATTTTCTTCTATAATTGCTATAATTGTATCAGCTATTGATGCTTTGTATTCAAGTCCACCTTCCTCTCTTAGCATTCCAGACAAAAAGTTCATTAAAACCGTGTGTTTGCGAGGGAATTTTGAACATAATGCCCTTATAGCCTGAATATGTAATATTTGTTGTTAGATATAATAACTCTTATATTATAAAATAAATAATTATTACCTGAACAACAACAATTTTAAACTCATCGGAAATTTCATTAACAAATGTTGCAATTTGTTTCATCAGACGATCTACTGATGCTTCAGCACCAGTTTTTAATAATGTTGTTATAGCTAAAGTGGCTACTGAACGATTAGAATCGCTAATAAGATTTTCAAGATCCAAATTACAAGCAGTTACTGTGCTTGGATGTTCCATTGCAACCTTAAATTAAATGTATAATATTAATATTTAATCTGTTTGATAAAATTATTAAGAATTACTTTGTTAAGTGTTCGAACTGCAGCAAACCGAAGTGTTGGTTTAGCAGATGAACAGAATAATTGTAATACAGACACAGCTGGTGCCAAATGCCTAGCTCCAGTACCACTTAAATGAACAATTGCATGTGCTGCTTCATATACAACTGTTTCTGATTTATGACGAATACACGACTCCACAAACTCAAACAATGGAGATTCGGAACGTGGAATAGTTTCTTCTTCTAATAGTTTACATGCCATTCGTATCTGAAAATTCCAAAAATTAATTTTAATACCTAATGGATCTTAAAAAAAGTAAATAACTTTAAAAACTACTTACCAACATGCAAACTGCGAATGGTGATTTCATATTAATTTTTGTAAGTTTAGCCACTAACTTTGTAACAGCTAAACGATCTGTTTTTCGAATGTGAAACAATAGTCCCAATGCATGATATTGTACCATTACACTGTAATGAAAGTAATTTATTAAGTAAATAAATAAAATAAAAATACATTTAAGTAAAATCAATAAAGGTACTTGTCGGAATTTAAAGCCTCTTGAATTTCATTGAGTGAACGTTTGACAATATCAGTAGCTGATGTATTTTTACATAAATGTAAACAGCTCACTAAAGCAGCACTGCTGATTCCAGGATTTTTGTCAACAATTGCTTGCTTCATATAACGTTCAATTGTTTGCAACATGGACACCTTAACACGAAAAAAACACAACAGTAAAATATTTTAATATCATAATGTTTACTGTACATACATCAGTAATACTGCACAACGCCCTAATAGCAGCTGCTCTATATGTATCCTCCTTTCCAGTCATATCTTTGGTTAAACTTGAAGTTACAATGATTACATCTTCTGCTATTCCACTTAATTCCTAAAAATATTAAAGGTTATTATTACATTTAAAAGTATAAAAGAAATTATTAATAATGTTCAACCTTAATTCCAAGATAAACCATCCTTCTTAGTATAATATCACGAGATTGAAATAGTTTGGTCATAGCGAAGAATGTTTCAGTTGCTTCAGCTGTTCCAAGTTGTTCACCCTTTAATTTGAAATTTAATATCAAATTAATTTAAAAACAATAAATAATCATGAGGTACATACCTGGTTTATCATATACAATATTTTTGTGAGAATGTGTGTGCATTTTCTTGGATTAACCGGGGTGTCATTGAAAGTCCTTGCTTCCTGGAGAACACTGGTTTTTTCAAGATTCTGATACGGATTGCCCCCTTTAAAAACACATTTACTTTTACGTTTGAACATGATTGTTATAAAAAATTTGATTCAAAAAGACGAGCAATGAAGAAGAATTGTACAGTCATGAATCATTTTGAAAAAAAGATAAAAAAAATAAATATAACATGAAGTGGGAACAGCAGTAGTATAGATCAACGGTTTGTTTACACTTTCAACATAGAAAAACAACAGAATAATGCAGGTATGTGAGACCCAGTAAACAGTAGGAAAAAAAAAGCACAGGGACTTAAATACACAGATAGAGTATAGTATGGTGCGAGATAGATAATAAGCTTTGAGTGCAGTATTGAAACAAATCGTTACCATCTTCTTCTTCCTTTTTGTCCCGTTTGAACGCCATTGAAGTGTTCTCGACAAAACGGTCCCCGGTGTAATGGTACAACGATTCACCACGGATGACGGCCAGACCAACTGCGTTTCGTAGACGTTCTAGAAAATATACTAACGTTCTCTTCGGTAATCACAATCGCATAGTTTTACGGCGGACCACTCACGGAAAATATTATTGTAATAATGTATTATGGGTAAAAAAAGTTGCAATCGTTGCAAGTACGGGCGCGGAGACACGTCACACACGTCACTCTGGAAAGGGCCTCGGTCCTTATCAGTAATCACGCGTTATCGCGTCCGTCCGACGGGCTGCTAGTGTTTACCTAATGGAACGTAGCGACGGATTGCCGGCGTAACGGACGCGGTGGCGACGGCGGCCGGCCGGCCAATGGGGCTCCTCGTTTTTGTTGTCAACAGTCGACATGTTGTTTTCGAACCGTTGAGCGCACAGCATTTATATTTATTTATTAATTTTGTTATTATTTCGCCGCCGACCGTTTTGCCGAGCGCTTGCCCCCGAGTTTTCGTGCTGTCAGATATCCGTTTTCAGTCGTCCCGCACCAATTTCTTTACCGTTCCGGCCGAATTTCTCGCCACGCCACACTCCAACCAACTGACGACGCTGTGAGTATTAAATATAAAATTATGAAAAAAAATAATCGCGTCGGCGTTCGTTTTAAATTTTTTTTTTATTATTATTATTATTATTATTATCTGTCGGCGGGACCGGCGCGCCGAATCCGGTCGATAAACGCCGTGCCGCGCGCGCGAATAATGGCGGGTAACGACGCCGTTGCGCGCCCGACGACCTCCGGTCCGTCGGCGCGCCGCGGTGTTCGCCTTCCGGCCCACGGATTTCGGCCGCCGCCCGTTCGGCGGGGTTTTATTTTTGGGTCGCGGGGGCTTCCCGTCCGGGCGACTTTCGGAACCGACGGCGGGCAATAATGGTGCCCGCCGCGCTAATCGATTTCCGTATCGATTTTTTGACGTACGTTTTTTTGGGAATTACGCTTCCCTTGGCGCGCACGGCGGTGACGCGCGTCTCTTCCTCGGGGTAATTTTTTGTCCGTTTCCGTATCGAATTCCGATTTGCCTAATTCGTCGGGCCCGCGTGCACGCCAAACAATAATGAACCGATTTCTATGCGGCCTCCCATTGGTCGGTCGTGGAAAAAACGTTAAATAAAACAACCCCCCCCCCACCGATGCCTGGAGTGTGTATTGCATTGTGCATTTGTGCGGGAAGTGGTGCGCGTTTTCCATTCATCTCAGCTCGACTTGTCCGTTCCGTTTTGTGTTTATGTTTTTGATTTTATTTCAATTATATTTATTTTCGTGCGCGCCGTCGTTTTTTTCCCCACGAACCAGAGGTATTATTATTTATTTTTATTTCAAATAATATTATTATTATCATTACGCGCGTTTTTAATTAGATTAATGACGTCTTTGATCGACAGACATTTACTGTTTATACGAGGCGTAACGAGACTGCCCTGGATATTTTGGTGGTGTATTTTTTTTCTGCTCCTTTTTTGCACTTCTGTCGTGATCACATTTGAGATAAATTATTAAATTGGATTTTTTTACGCGTATATTTTGTTACACCTATAATACATAGTAGCAATATTTTTTATTTAGGTAACTTAACTATCAAGACCGTGGTTAATGTGTCATACAGAATAAGTACTACGGGATAGTAATAATAATAGAAAAAATAATGACAAATTTTTAAAATAGCCTAGTCTATATTTCTGTTACCAATTAATTTTTTTGTTGTACATAATGTATAGTGACCTAAATAATATAACTAAAAAATTTATTGTTTCATTTCTAGATGTCTGATTCAGAAGCCGTAGTAGAAAAAAGGCGTGGACGCCCAGCAAAAGACAAGTCTGAGGTAATTACCCTGTTGTATTAAATTATTGTTTTTTTATTTTTGTTACACAGACAATGTTAAAAATTATATTTATTTGTTTTTTTATTAGGATTCCATTAAAGAATCCAAGAAGCGGGCACGTGAAGTTGAAAAGAAAGACAAAGATGTTGTGAAGAAGGACGAAGATGTTCCAGCAAAGAGAGGCAGAGGTCGTCCACCAAAGTCTGGGGCATCAGCTGCAAAAAAAACCGACAAGCCTAAAGTATGCTAGTCAAATTGTACTGTCCTAATCAAAATTTTTATTAATTTCCTTTTATAGAGCAAGACTGGTAAACGTGGTCGCCCAAAGAAGAGTGACAAAAAAGAAAAGGAAGAATCTGCTGAGGAAGAAGACAGCAAAGAAGAAAATGAAGACGAAGATGACGAATAAGACACTACTTAGGATTAATCTCAATATTTGTGTGTTCCGTGTGCAGTGTGTCCTTAATTTAGAATGCATCAAAACAAATTTACAATTTTTTTGCCTAGATTAAGTACCTAATTTTTAACTGTATGCCCAGTATTTGTAGCCTATAGAAACTCATTTAAATTAAAACTTCGATTAAGTTGGTATTGTTATACATTACTATATTAATTAATTAATAATTATGTAACGTCTAATTATACTTAAGAACTCATTTCCTAAATGGATTTCTTTTTTATTTTGTACCATTAATTTGTAAACAAACTTTTTTACTAATTTATAAAATCTGAATTGTATCTTTATTATTAAAATATAAAAGTACTTGGATAATTGTTGGTTTTTTTAGTTTCAGTCTTAAAAGATTTACTTTATATGACCTATAAAAACAAACTATAAGTTACATTTTTAGTGTTTTCATTCAGTTAAAAATTAAGTACTAAAGTAAAGTATTGGTGTTAAGTACATCACATATTATATGTATGATATTGTAATGGTGTGAATAAAAATAATTTACTTCGTCATAAATCGCACCACGTATAAACTAATAATGGATTCATAATGATCACAATTTTCTTTTAAAAGTAGTTATGAATCTAAATTAATTTTTTTTCAATGGCTACAATATTTATTAATTATTTTGTCGTGCACTATATGGATTATACTAGTAGTCTTGAACGTGTTGCCCCCTATAAACAATTTTTTCTTTTAACATTTTTAAATAAGAATAAATAATATTCCACAGACAAAAAGAATCTAAATTTAATCATACTAAAAAACAAGCGTAATATAGATCTTAATTGTTATCAGACAATTAACACCTAATCAGGAATAACTAAGTAATTTTGTAGTATAAAATAAATAAATATGTAATAGACGGATGTCGAAAATGAAAATAAATTGCCAGTGTTCTATGTGAACCTAAATAAAACGGGTATACTTGTATGTAAAATAAAATAAGTATAAATTCAATATTAACTAGGAGGTAGGTACTACTGACATTAAATAAGCAAAAAATGTATTATCCTGTTATTTACACACCCGAATGGCTCACTAAATTACAGTCATACTTAGTTGAACTTTTTGTAATTAAAAGTACTATTATTTTAAAACCTGAGCTGAAAGATGAATGTATTAGACATTTAGAACATCAGAGTGATGATGTGTGTTTTTTTTGTGTCCGTTTACACGGAAGGTAATTAAAAAAAAAGCTTCGATTTTCTACTTAGGGGACAGTTCCTGGCCAATTGGATATAGTTAGTACTTAAGGAGGAAAAACCGAAAATTACCACAGTTTTTGAAAATCTTCGGGGAAAGTGGAAAAACTTATTTTTATGCAAAGCCGGTTTTCGGAGAAATATATTTTTTAGGTAAACGTTAAACTCAAAAACAAGTAACCGTAGATAGGTACTTAAACATTTCACCAAATGCCTACATTGTCATTTACTGTACAGTGTATACGATGAAATTAAAAAACATTTAAACTCTTTTTGAGCTATTTACAGACATTTGAAATGTCCGATGATTTGTTTTTCTATAAACCAAAACCTTGATGTAAAAATCTTAGCTGGATCAAATGTTTAAAAATGTAATACTGAGTTCTTACAGCAATTGGTACTCATGTATGCGATCTACCAAAAATAGTATTTAATTTCCGTATTATTTTTATCACAACGAAATAATAATATACATACAAAGAATATACAAGTATTATTTTTATAAAATACCTTAAACTAAAAATGTTGTTTTCGTGTGTGAAAGAAAATCGTCAATTAATATTGTATCTATGGATGGATGAAGTGATCGCCATTCGCCACCACTCTTCTTTCAACTGCCTTTCGAGTAAAGCTCCGTTTGCTATTTTACCGTGTCTTTTCTTCAAATACGCCAAAGACCCTCGATTGACTGAGTATGCGCTCCTGTACTTGGATCAATAAAATTTAGGCTATGATTTAATAATCTTAAAATCGTAAATTATCTTAGCGGCGCTCGGAAAAACCGGTAGATCGCCTATTTAGGTAGATCGCGTACGACATCACTACCCGGCAATTAAAAAATATCTAAAACACATACCTATAGTCATAATATTTTTTTATGAGCGGTTTGATTTAAAATTCAACAGCTTTCGTCAAGACAGCAATCTGCAGTAATAATAACTACTAATATACAAAGCAATTATTAGACCTGTTTGGTCTTACCCCTGCGGCACCCAGATCCGGGGCTCTGCCAAGCCCTCCAACACGAGAACTATAATTCAGGCTTTCCAGTCAATCCGTCTGTTGCAAAATGTCTCTGCTGACTCTGCTTCGTGGTTCATCACGAATAACAATTTCCACAAACACCTAAATGTTCCATCTCTCTCTCGAATAACCAAAAGTCTCACTATATGTCTCCTTTCTCTCCGAGTTTAACCGTCACAACGATCGGCTAATACGAGCCCCGATAACCCCCAGAGACGTCGCAAAGGAACCCGATCTTGAGATCTTGTAATTTGATCCGTACTCTGTACTCTGTAGGGTGGCAGTACTGAGTGCCCTTCCAAATCTGTAAGTCTCGCTAGACATATTTTAACTTTAATCGAAATTATTATGCTTATCGCACCAAACGTGTGTAGATTGTAATTATTTTTTAATAATACTAAAAAAAACGGCTAACGTCAAAATTGTGTAAGTTTGAAAACTATTTTGAGTAAGAATTGTATGATATGAATTTTAGTTTATATGAAAAACAAAAACCTTACTGAAAATGTATATTAATTTCGTCTGAGTGTTCAAATTCATTATTAAATCAAAAGATTTTCCTATGTTTTTTTTTTGTTTCTTTGGCACAATTTTCACCTCCCAGACGCACCAACTCACAATCTTGAATAGTTTCATTTGCTCAAAATTCTTTACGATGTACGAATCATTGTAATAACCGTTTTCCGTCAAAAAATGTAAAAAAAAAAAGGTTTTGTTTCAGTGCGCTACGACTGCAACAGGTCATGGCCACGTCGTCCGTTAGGCGTGATACACACACACACACACACACACGTTTTAATTATTATGATGCACGTGACACTTTCGTGAGGTTTTTTCCTTTTATTTGTATTTCAGGTGAACTGTGAACTGGCAAAGTAGTACTGACGACAAAATATCCTGTACAGACATCCGGCGTTGGCGGCGGCAACAACGACACAGGCGGTACCGGTCACCGGGCACGGATCCAGAGCAAAGATCTGGGGGGGGGGGAGCAACATTTTTTTGAGAGCAGAAAAATGGTTCAGTGTAGGGGATGGATGGTGTCTAGGAGATAATTGAATTCAGTTTGTACCGAGGAAAAAATGTCCAATACGTTAAAAAATAATTGGTAAAAACAAAAACAATTTCCACATATTTTCGGAACATTTATGGAACTCCCGGGTCTTCCATCGATTTTGTAAATGTATTATTAAGCAAAAAATGAATAACCCGTAGTACATAAATCTGGTAGATATTTATCATGCTCGTCAAATAATTGTTGCTGACATTTTCTTGTTATGAAAATCTGGACAATGCTGCAGTGCTATAATTTTCAAAATATTTTGGCTATTTTTGAGCTATTTACAGTGTTCTACTTTTAGATTCCAAGCGGAGCGATGAATATTTTGATTTTACAATGATGTGTGTGTGTGTTTTTTTTTTACTGTCATCACCTTTTGGATGCTAAAAGTGCTTCGATTTTTTCAACATCATCTTTACTGGTAGGAAAGTGGATCTAGTTGGTACTTTGGGGGTCAAAAGTAAAAAAATTCCCAATAGTTTTCAAAAGCATTATCAATTCATATACTTGATAAATTTTTCTAAATATTTTGACTAGCTTTGAACTGTTTTTATGGGCATTTTCAATTTTCAATTTTTTTCGTTTTTTTTTTTTTTTTATTATTATTCAGTATAAAATTTTATTATTTTTTTTTTTTTTAATTGATCCTGAGCCCGGCAACTGAGGCCATTAGCTATTAGTAGGTACTGTAGGTTTTTTTGTATTGATGGTTTGTAGGTTTTTTTGGAACGGTAGGGGGAACACGTGTGTGTTTGTTTTTGGCAGAATTTCGAATGGGGCACCCGTAGGTTTCTGCCATGCCCCGGGGGTGGGGGATGGCAGCACTTGTTCTCCGGTCACCGCGAATTGTCCGGAGAAAAATGCCGCCCGGTGGCCGAGGATCGAACCGCGACCGGCTGCGTCACAGCGGAAGAGTCAGACCACTCGGTCACCTCGTCCCCCAAAATTTTATTTGTTTCGTCAAAAAACGTGTGAATCTTACCTTTAAATTTTATAAGAGGTAAATTCACTCTAATTTTTAAATTAACGGAGCTAAACGTGATCTGCCGAGAGTAAAATTTGCTATGGTGTACGTGTGTAAGACGGAGACAAGTAGACAACAATACTATAATATAATATGCGGGTGCGACGTCCTCTCAATATGAGACTAATGATATATTGTTAAAATATCAGCCAACAAATATTAAAGCTTGTAGTGATCGCTGTGCGGGACACGACGATCCGGACCACAATAATTATTTAAACGACGTAGCACGTTCGTCCGTCGCTGTCTTGAGACGTATGTTGAGAAGATATGTATTGAAATTAATAAAACACTTAGACCCGTTTAGTCAAATAAAATGAAACAATTTATTGATTATAATTTATAAACATAAACAATCTCTAAGCACGCTGTCGTAAGCGCGTCACGCTGTCGAGCAGTGCTGAATATCTTCTAACATTTAGTAGGTGCTCTACCGGCATTTATGCGGGTTCTAACGATGACTTATTATGGCGTGATATATTAATATTCTAATTTTACACCCCAATAATGCTGAATCACATTACTATGTATAATAGGGAAAAACAACTTGTTGTTTTCACTCTTGATCTCTGTTTCCTGTTATTTAGGCTTTTCCGAACATTACATATTTATACCTACCTATCTATCATATATTATGCCTCGTGTACAATTTATTGTTATGATTTCTAAGTAATATATTCTAATAATTGCTATAGAATAATAATGAATAATATACTACTCTTTTGGGTTTACTACAAGCTACATAAGCACAATTTTTTTTTTTTAGCATTTAATATTACAATATTAAAACAATATATTAATATATAACATATTTAATAATAAATTATAAAAACAACTTCTATTTACCTACCTTTATAGTATACACCTATCATAAAGGCATACATTTTGTGTATGGGATAAATATTTTATTAAACAAAACATTAAATGTAATAAGATTAATTTTGATTATTAATATGTAACATTATAAATTGTATTATTCGTTTTTTCAATAGAACAAAGATATTATAAGAGAAGACAACTATGTCCTACCAAAATAAATTAATGGTCGTCTATTGTGGAAAAACACGATAATATTACCAAACAAATACTAAGACAAATAACAACATTTTACTCTAAAGTCATCATATAATTCATCTTATTCTTATATTGAGAAAAACTAGTTTTCCAAAAAACAGCTGTATGCCAATTTTTTTTTAAAGCCCATATCAACTCATTTAAATAAAAACTGATTAGTATTGTGTTAATATTAATTAAATAATTATTTTAAATGGCTTAATTATATTTTAGAACTCATAGTTAAATTATTTTATGACCATTACATTATTAATGTAAGTTAATTCAACTATTATAAATCAAAATTATTAACAGTGTTAGCTTTGGGGCTTAAGCTTGATTCCAGGAACTCATGTACTTGGCAAAATATTTCTTTTATGGATATTCACCACAGGTCATGACACGGAACAGTCTATTTGTACAATTTATAATTGAAAACTACTATAGGTATTTTGAGGGACATGAATAAAACAGCAAACACATTGTCATTAACACTCTAATAATCATGTATATTTTTCTTGTATATAAATTAACAGTAAGTAAGAAAATTAGTTGAAATTGTAAATTGTATTATATGCCATTAGATTATTTTGTAAAAAATACAACCAAATGTATTTAATTTAACTTAACTTAATAACAAAAAAATATATGTATTATAAAAAGTGGATTAACCTTCATGCTGATAGCCTTTAGTATCTTTGTCCGCTACCAAAGATTCAAGTTGGTTAGTTATTGAGTAGAATTTTTCGATAGAGAATATTAGAACACGTCTAAAAGGAATCATTTCAGGATCTGATTCTACCCAGGTGCCTGCTAAGCCAGAACCCTTGTCATTTTGCACACAAAACTCAAATTTGTAATCTGCAGCCTGAAATAAACGTAAAAGACAATTATGTTCTATTATTTAAAAATATCTAATTTGCACTATGCCCTCTACAGGCAACATTACAACTGCAGAATGTGCTCTACTACTTTTTGTCACTCTCCAAAAATATTTAAATAATATTATATTTTAAGTGGTTTTAATGATGAATTAAATAATACTCATAGTTTAGTGTAGTTAGTGCATTGTTAAAAATTATTATATTATTAATGACATTGTTGTTGTCATCTCATTATTTATCAGTTATTACTTACAAATATACACTTTTAAATTTTGTTTTTTTTTTAAATATAATTAATAATTAGAAAAAAAATATTTAAGTATTTGGGTCATGCCCCTTAAAAAAAAAGGTAAATGTGTCCCTCTTATTAGTTCTTGTCCACTTTGTTTCAATAAGATACCAGTAATATCTGTGTATTATATTTATAAACATATAAAATTATATTATTACACAATAATAATAACCCTTGGAATATTATCAGTTGTGTTAACACACATAATTTTTACTATGTGTAGCCTAAGTCATTCACAAACTCTATCCTCTGAGTATGTGCATCAAATAATTAAAATTGCAGTAGAGAGGTAGAACGACTAGAACACAACAGACAAACATCACATAACTGCTTGTAGATTGCAACATGCTGTAGAGTGCATACCACAAGATACGCCATTAAATAAATCATTTTTTTCCTATTTGCGTACTTCGTCAAAGAACTCCTCTTCACCATTTGACCATATTATTTCTGAGTCTTCGTAACTTTTGGTTCCCTTCTTCTTATCTTTCTTCATTTTGTAAAGTTTGCATATCATAATAATATAATTAAAATTGTATGATCGGTTCTTAGATTTTAGATTGGACAACTCCTTGCTGAAATTATATTTATTATATGTTATAAAAATACAATAAAGTTTTTGAAACACAACAACACTTATGATTTAATAATATACATTGGACATTTTAAATTAAGTAGCATATTAATTTCTACCAAATATCTACTGAAATAATGAGTGTTTTTTTGTGATAAGAGACAGAAGAAGTAAATACAGAGAGAATATAATATTATTTGTATTTATTAAATAATAAAAATAATAATACCGAAGGGCTTGAAATAATGGCACAGAAATAGGCGGGGGAATGTTGACGTATCTTTCGTTTATTACCAACCCAACTTGATTATCATCATCACTCAACAATCTGTTTATAAACCGTGTTGTGTCACTATCACTATGTAAGTTACTCAAGTCCAACATTAATTTGTTTAAATTTTCTACACATTCACTTGTCTGTAACATACACATAAATACTTCAGTAATAAGTAAAAACATTAAATCAAAACATTAGTAACATTACTTTCTCTGTAATATTGATGATTGAAGTTATTCCAAATACTTGATTGACATCAACACCATAATAGTCATCTTCATCATCGTCTTCGTCATCCTCATCAGAAACTTGCTAATCATAAAGTAGTTACATTATTATCAAAGCATGAAAATATATTTTTACACTCACAAGTGTTGTATCTGTCTTACAAACATACAATATGGCAAATTTGTGTTCAGCAATTCCAATTTGGATGTTAATCACATTATAAAATACAGATAATGTTTTTACTAATAAGTTTGATAGTAGGTCTTTCACTTTATTATTAAAAGTTATTACACACATTTGCTATGTTGTACTTTTGTGAGACAATGAATGCTGGTGTGGCTTTCTTCTGAGTCATTAAACTAACTTTTAAAGTTATATACCTTTATAACTGAGCCAATGTTGGGTTGATGAATAAGTACTGAAGTCAAATCAGACAAGTTTACTGGAGCTTTTAAAAACAGTTGTTGTAACAACTGTTTAATACAATGAAAATCTGTGACTTCTGGACTGCGCCCCTCAAATTCAACATCAATTGACTGAAATAAAATAAACACAATCAGTTAACGCAGTTACATAAAAAAACGGGGATGCATGTGAATGGTGGTATTGTTTACACATTGTGATTATACGCCAATATTCACTTTTTTTTTTTATTAAAACAGAATTAAAATCTGTTTCATACTTTGGCTGAGTGATCAGAAATATGTTTGTCGCATAGTCAATTGATCTCAAAAATGATATCTAACAATGAGTAATAATATATTGAAACAGCATTATGACAGAGATCAAGTATAATATGATAGATATGTAATAATAATATTTTTGTTAACTAACTAACTCGGTGAATTATTCTCAGCGATCGTAAATTCGGCCAGGAAAACCAGGAACATGTGAATACAGAGCAATAGCCGAATATTCTGTCCTGGATCTTCGCGTAATGAACGTGTTTGATGAATAAACATTATTTGTACGAGATTCGATGGTCGGTACGTTATTATTTGTTGCTCGGCACAGTTAAATCCGTGTTCTTTCGGTCGAAAACCGTCAACAATTGTAGTGCAATATTAAAAAAAAGTTAGGCCCTACGATTTCAAATGTTCAACGGGATTGTTAATAAATTGTATACTCAACCATTGCAGTGACAAGATCTTCGGGACCTACGTTGCCCATCTCGCTAAGCCCGGATAGTGCACCTCGTTTCCTTGCCGGCTCCATGATACGATTTGTTTGTTCCAACTGGATTGCGTATTTCACTTGAAAATAAAAATCCAAACAGGCGCGAGTGCTTCGTGTAGCGGTAAGTCAACTCCGCCGACTGTAATAAGCAGGGTGTAGCCGTGTAGGCCGTAGGGTGTAGGTATACTGTTTGATGCTTTTTACTACTTGTTTAGTGCTTAAAATAAAAAAAAATGTTTAATGTTTGGCATTTGCAGTCTGCTATTCTCGGCACATTAAATATTCCACCTTATCAATGGAATTTGCAAGTTGCACGTCTTACGCACGACAAACCTGACGGCCGTGATAAGATTTTGAGGTTATCGAATAAATATTCAATATTTGAAATTTTAAAAGTCTACTGTCACGGGTTAATCGGAATAAAAAGCCACAGCCCAAAGGCGACAGACTGCAATATACTATATAAAATAAAAAAATATTTCTATATTACATTATACTTGTCTATGCTAAAATATTACCCACAACCCCATGAAAATGATTGAACAAATATTTTTCAATAATATTTTGTTTTATACCACGATATTATGGATAATTCTGTAAAAATTAAATCCCCGAAATAAAATATGAAATTTATTATAATATTTTGATAAGTTTTTTACTATTTTCAATTAATAAATAATATAATATTAAAAGGATTATAAAATAAAAAATAAAAATAATTATCAAACAATAGTTTAAATTAATTTAGCCACTCGCATTTAAAAATATTGCATAATATACAAATAGGTATTTCGAATAATACCTACGTCAAATGAAACAAATAACAATAATAATAAAATAAATGTCATAACGATAGTTAGTTAATGAATATAGTTAGGTACAGTTAATTAATAGACTGTTTCCCAATATTGTGAATTCAAAAAATCGGGAAAACGTTATATTTTATTTCAGGAATTTAATTTTTAATATTCTATTAATTTTTTTATAAGACAACCAATCTCATTACGGTATTAATACAGTCGTTTTCATTTACTATATTACTTTTTTTTTAACCAAACGTTTAAACCGTCGTCAGTGGAAATGATTTTAAATTTCCTGTTGATTCTTCGAATATTCCCTACTGTTGTAGTAGGTATTGTACTATTGTGGTCTAGTGGATTACTTGTAAGAGTGATAAGTTATAACACTAACTTATTTCATAGTCCTTAAGTCCTTAATTGTAATATTATATACATACAAAAATTGAACTAGAATTGTCTAGCAGTGGCGCAACTAGGGGGGTGCAAAAAGGTCTTTAGCACCCCCTGTTTTTTATATCTAACTTTTATTATTTTATTGAAATACCATGAATGTTATGTTTTTAAATATTATGATAAATTTCCTGAAAAAATATTTAATTATTTGGTCGTAAGTCTTATAATATAATTCATTCTAATTCATTCCATACACGGATATTCCCATAATAATAAAGCAAATAATAAAACTGGTTAAGATCAAGTATGCTTCAGCAAAGGTTTACCAATTTATCTTTGCTGAATATTGAAAAAGATTTATTAAATCAGCTTAACACTGAAACTATTTTAAATAAATTTTCTATGAAACCTAGAAAAATTATACTAATTTAAAATGTATTATATATATATATATAAGTTATTTACTAACAAAATTATGAAATTCTAATATATCATTATGTTACTGAAATTTTAGCAAAAAAAGTATTATAAATTTATTTTATTTTATTTATGTGAAGTGTGTTAATATATGTTTTAAAATGTTGAATTATCGAGCATTGCAGGCTCATGTGTAGGGGGTGTGGGGGACGAAGCCCCCACGGCTCTTTGGTGCATTCACATATTTAGCACCCCCTGTTTTAGAGGTCTAGTTGCGCCTATGTTGTCTAGTCACTAAACGACCGATGGACAGTCCCACAGGTTGTAAATAAATATTAAAAATAATATGTGTAAACTGGATTCTTATAAACGTTACATTTCCCCTGTTAATATAATAATATGTTATGAAAGATGGTTAACACATTTGGCTATTTGGGCACAACATCCTAGTCAAATTGAGAATTTTAATATTAATCCATGTTTTATAGTAATAACATGAAATAAAACTCGGTGTTCCGTAGATCGTGATAAGGGTAGGTATAAATGCAGTTTGGTTCCCACGCGATTTTTTTTTCTCAAAATGTGTGTCTTAAAACACTGAACACTAAAGTCTAATTCTAAAATTCTCTTCAATCATTATTTTTGAAGTTCTATCTTTCCAAAGTTTACGATTTTACGTAAGCATACGCGAAACGCTTTAGGTACCTACCTACTTTCTTACGTTTTCATTGTCGGCTCACAATGTTGTGACTACAATTATCAGCGATTGTTGGAAGGTAGAGTTATATGAATACTTTAATAGACTTAGTTTTTACCCTGAGGGCTATGATCTACATAAGGTGGTTTTACATAATAGGTCGATGGATAATTTCGAATAATTTTCGATTTTCGGAGCGGAGCGACGGCCGCGGCGCCGAGGAGCGTAGTGACGAGTGCCGATACACGCGTAATCACTGCCCAAGCAAAATAATATTTTTTATTTAAATTTTCACATTTAAGTTCGAAGTTTTTAAGCAGCAGGTACGATACTTAAAATCTATTTGCATATTTCCATCCATCCATCCATCATACACAACATACAAAATATTTAATAAGTACATTTTTATAATTTTTTGGGAATAACTTTTCATGTAAAAAAATGCGAGAATTTTGGAATTAGACTAAGTGTATTCAGTGCTTTAAAACACACATTTTGGGGGGGAAAAAATCGACAAAATCTCGTGGGAACCAAACTGCATTTGTTCCTCTTTAAGAATTTTTAGAACAATCTTAACAACCTAATAAGTAACAACGAGGATCATACAAAACCTTTTGGCTTAATAAGTTGCATAATATAAAATATATAGAAATAACTAATAATAAACAACAAACACCGCATCGTAATAATATGTTCTTTGGAAAACCCTGTGGCAATAGATTAATATAAATATTATTAATTTAATCCAACAATAGATTCACCTCGCAATACTATACCTTTTAAACACAAATTAAATATAACTACTGTTTTCTGTATCATCTGCAATTAATTGCATTTATACAAAAAAAACTTATACATTTTTTGGTTAGAACCGTGAACTAAAAGTATGATACTCTTCAAGACTTGAGCTCTTACTTAATGATTGAAATTAAGAACTTTGATTACTATCTAACAGAAATTAATTTAATAGCATATAGTTATTTTATTGCAAATATAAATTATGAATCTTGAACGAAAAATAAAACAAAAATATTACTTCCAATTAGTTAAAAATTAATTGGCTTTATATTTTCATGTTAATGAAGTAAATTGACAAATATCTAAGAATTAATAAGATCTTAAATTTTGTTGAATGCAGCAATGTCCACGGATTGTACAAAATCTTCAAATTCTTGAATGGTCTCGGTAAGAGCATCGACAGATACTTTATCATCTTCTACAATACACATAATTTGAAGTTTCTTGATACCAAAAGCAATCTCAACTAATTTTGCTGTAATATAACAATATAACAAATAAATATAAATAGTTAATACCAGAATTTTTTTTTAAAGTTATATACTTACAAGCTCCCCATACTAAACCATCCATGGCAATGGTTCGGACTTGTGTTTCTAATTGTTTCATATCGGTTTCATCATCCCATGGTTTTACATCAAGTACAATGCTACTCTTGGCGATAATTACTTTTTTAGTAGCTTTCTTTTCAGCGTAAGCCTTTACTCTTTCTTGTTTGATACGTTCTTTTTCTTCATCCTGGAATGTACATTATCAATAAAAATAACATACCAAATAATTGTTACATCATTATTACCAAAAAATTCCTCAAGAAAATAAATAATGTTACAATTGGAGAAAAATTATAGAATGGTATTAAAATTGAATTGAGTGAGAGCCATAACCATAAAAGAGATAATATTATGTGTACTGTAAGACTAATGTTTATAAAAGTTTTGGCAGAAGTATTAGATGTATGCAATAAAATGATGCGCTAATGCATCCAAATCAAACATTAGTAGATAAAAATTATCAGGTATATTTATAGTATATTAAAAAAATGCAATTGAAATTGACATACGTCTTCATCGTCGGAACCGAAAAGATCTACATCGTCATCATCATCATCCGCAGGTTTTGGTGCACTTGCCGGAGGCGATGAAAATTCGGATTTCTTTTTTGGGAACTGGGTGCGCTCTTTGTCGGTGAACGACTTGATGTGGTTGTACCACCTGAGCAAATTAGGTGTGTTGGCCTGGGGCGCTTTAACGGCGACATAAGTGTCAACATCGGCTGTGGACGGTTCGTATCTGAAACGTGAATATCCGAGAATAATAAATGTACGCTTAAGTATGTGCACAGGGTAAGTACATATGGTTTTTAGGTTAGCCGCTTACCCGACAATGTAACTTTTCTTGCTCAAGTAGTTTTCGAGGAACTCCACTCCTGGCGCGGTTTGAAAATCGATGACAGCCATCGTGTGTTTTAATGTGTTTCCTAACGTGCTACGTATCTCCGAAGTATGAATTAATTCGGAAGTTACAATTTTTTTGAAAATCAAAACTCAACACGTTACAAGTTTCGAATAGGAAAAGAAAGAGATTATCGTCGAACGCCAAGTCGTCACCTTAGACATTGATAAGGACGGAGCATCGCATTTTGTTCCAAGAAATAATTTTTCCAAGAGTCACTTGCTCCAAAAAATATTTGAGCTTGTAAATCGCGCCAACGCGGTACTGGCAATCGGCAAGGATTATAAATTGTAAAAAATACTATAGTAGGTACGTTATATTTATAAGAAAACCATTTTTGTAAATAAGTGTTGCAACTAAATGCAATAAATATATTTTTAAATAGCCGTCAATTTCATTTACAATACATAATATATTAATTAAAATTAATAATTATAATACAAAAACCGCATCAAAACATTTTGTTATCTATTAAGTGAGATTGTGAGAATATTAAACAATTATATAGGCACCTAAAATGTTTGATAGTTTGACACTGAACATAGAGTTCAGTGTAGTTTGAAAATGATTATCTATATCATCAATATTATATAATAATTATATTAAATATAGATGTATTAACATTTATTTTTAATTTTAATTTTTTCGGTGGGTTTTTTTCCATGGGCTTTTTTTCCGTGGGCATTTTTTCCGCGATTCATAAAATCCATATAGCGTATAGTACTAGATATTTTTCCTCTGCAAAGAAAATAATTGAGTAATTACCATGAATTAAGATGAACCAAGATATATCTTAATTCATGGTAATTACTAATTAGGTACATAGGTGTTTTTGTTTTGTTTTTAATTGTTGATTTACGTTTCTGCGACGATAAACAAACTAGCTTTAACTTTAAGCAAACTTAATCTTTACTTATTTTTTTTAGTATTAAATTTGATTTCCCTGGGTAATAGATTAGTTATATCATGGCTAAATAACATAGTTATTTGCTAGTTACTAAGTTATTTAGCCATGTCAAAAATGCTCATAAATCTTTATCAGAAAGCCCTCTTTTGTAACTATTATAAAAAAATATAACAGTTTTTACTTAACCTTATTAAATGGATAAACATATTTATTGACATTAGGGTGTACACCCCGCACAGCATCTACAATTTTCATATCAAATTTCATAGAATGTCCTTGTTTCTGTTCACATTATTGTGGACACAAACACGAATTATTTTAAACACTTATAGTTTTGTTGGGACTAACCCGTTTTTATTATTAAATTATTAATTATTTATTATTACTATTTATTATTATGTATATATAATATGTATTAACTTAATGACTGACAGAAAATATAAATAAATTATTTGCATTAAAAACATTAAATATTTGGTTTTTTTTTTTTTTTGGTAGTAGGTAGTGTATATGGTAAAAATTTAGACAGTGTGTGCCCCCCTCCTAAAAAAAAATTCGGGTGTTTACCAGTTGCCCCCCACGGCTATTATCGCGATTTTAAAAACATACCAGTTGCCCCAAACAAATGTACCAGTTGCCCCCAATTAAATGTACCAGTTGCCCTCACATGTTAATATATACATAAATACAATATATAGCTCGTAAAATAGGAGAGGTAAATATACAAATCATAAATAAAATATAAAATTCAAAATTATAATAATTTGTCAACATAAAATGTAATTTTAGATGCGTCTGAGTGGATATAACCGATTTATAAGTAACGATGAGTATCTAACGACAAATTAAAATTATTATATTATTTAAGCTTTATCGGAATACTCTTGTTATTATCATTTATTATATCTTTATAAGTATTTGTATGGTTGAGAGAAATTATTATATGATGGCATGATGCGATATATACTTAGGTACGTCTTTGATAAGTACATTTCAGTAGACGACATACGAAAAGCACTGACGTTGTTAACACGATGGAAAATATTTTGCGAGTGTATAGTGAAAAGGGGAATCATTTCATTCGTCATTTTCGAGGAACTTTAGTAGTGCACATCCAAATATTTTTACTTTCGTAAATGTTCTAAAAGAAGTACAAACAAATACATACATTTCCGTAAGCAGTGTAAACGAAATTAAAGATGTTACAAATCGCACATACTTATTAATACTTAAACAAAAAAGCAAGGATCGAAGATTTAATAAATAAATATAAAAACAAAAATATTAGCAGATTAGATTTTGTAAAATCGGTTAGTAATTATTATAACAAAACATAATACTTTTGAATTTTATACTATTTATATGTTGACAAATTATTATATTTTGATTTTTTATTATTTTATATTGACAAATTATTATAATTTTGAATTTTATATTTTATTTATGATTTGTATATTTACCTCCCCTATTTTACGAGCTATATATCGTATTTGTGTATATATTAACATATGAGGGCAACTGGTACATTTGGTTGAGGGCAACTGGTACTTTTTCCTCTAAGTAGTTTGGGGGGATTTGGTATAAAAAAGGTACTTTTGGGGGCAACTGGTACATGCCCAAAAATTCTGGATACTTCACTGGCAGGAGTAGGCTTTGCTTAATATGAAAAAATAAGTTAATTAGAAATGAATAAAAGAGGCATGAGAAAATTATTTCCTTTCAATTCAAAACCTCTTCCCGAGGTTTTGGTTATAGCCCATTGGTATCCAATTTGGACATTCATTACATTGTATTTGGCTGGTTTATGAATAAACAGAAAGGACACTGATATGAAACAAAACAGTCAGCATAGGCTGGTGTTAAAATCAGTGGAAGTATCAGACTGACCAGTAAGACAAAAAAGTGCATGACACTTAATATGTTAATTTTTAACTTTTTTTTTATTTTAAATTACATAATTAATAGTTCTTAAAAGTTCATATCATAATACAAATTTGAAGGTGACATAAATAAATACAATCTTATATTTTTTAATACTACCTACTATAACAATATTCACAAACATATTTAAGTCAGCAAAATATTATTTTATGTAAAAAATAAATAGTAAAGTAAAAGTTGAAAGATTCTCAACCTTATAAAATGGCTTTTAAAAAATTCTTAATTAAAATTTGGCCATTGATGTAATAATAATAATATTTTTTGACAAGACATAATAAATAATAAGTACTAACAATGGCAATTTTCAGAAATTGTAGGTGTACTGGTTCTCTGTGATTGTTCATAATGTATAGTCACTTCATTTGGTTTTATTGGAATTGCTGTTAGTTCACAATTAAGATCTATATTTGTAACATTCAAATAAAAATTAACGATATTCTAAAATGAACCTAACCTAACCTAGTCAGCATCCGACTTGTGGGCAACATCATAACAATACTACACCCTTGGATGGTGATGTAGCCTTAGGGGGGAGGCTTAGACAAGGCGAGGATAATAAACGGGAATTGTAAACGGGAAAATGTACCAACTTTAATATTTGAGTTTGGTCAGTCATATACACCTACCACAGCAAATGCGCTAAACATATTTACAGACGAGTAAATAAACATGAATTATTTATGCATTGAAGGACACTTATCATTTTTATAAATTCCCATAACGCTATATCAGAGGGCGCTTTTTCATTAACTTAAAATATTTAGAAAAATGTTTTTCCACATAAGAATATATATTTATTATTGAGGTAAATATCCGGAATAACCTGGTGTATTATATCAGTGGTATACTTGCAATTCAAATTTTTTTCACATATCCTATTAATGGAGTCCTCTTCTTTAAGAGTTATAATCGTATAGTCGTAAAAGCTTGTAAGGTCACTTAATATCGCTACATTGGATTGTTTATGTGCTTTGTCAAGAAATAATTCCGTCAGTTGATTTTTCATAAAAATAGAATAATCAAAAAAGAAACTGATATGAAATAAATCAGTTCGCCATGACTTTGGAGGAAATATCAGACTGAACAGTAAGACACAAAAATGGGTATGACACTTAAAATATTAATTTTTAACTTTTTTTTTATTCTAAATTAGATAATTAATAGTTTTTTAAAGTTCATAATACGAATTTGAAGGTGACATAAATAAATACAATCTTATATTTTTTAATACTACCTTCTATAACAATATTCCCAACATATTTAAGTCAACAAAATATTATTTTATGTAAAAAATAAATAGTAAAGTAAAATGTTAAACGTACAAAACATTGTTTATAAAATAATAAAAATAAAATAAAAATCGTCAAATATAATTTATACATAATACATTATTTATTATAAATGTGAAAGAACGTCCGATTTTCTATATTTTCTAAAAGCCCATGGTACATTTTTATTGAATTTTTTGAAAGATTCTCAACCTTATAAAATGGCTTTTAAAAAATTCTTAATTAAAATTTGGCCATTGATGTGTAAACGGTACGTTATCTAACAATTTTTTTATTTTTCATTCTACATTATCTTTAATAGCAAGTGTAAGGTTGTCTGTAAAAATATTATCCAATTCATTTACATAATTGAGTAACGTGTCTGGTGGTACCTACATTTATTGATTTAATTGTGCATAGTCCGTTTTTAGTTAAATTTAATTTGATAAGCCTTAAGAGGACGTAGTAACCTCCTCATGTGTCGTCTCCGTCTAACACAGGTGCAATATAGCAAATTATCGTTCACCAGATTTAATAGTACCTATGCCGTTAGTTTTGATGTTAGAGTGAATTGATCTATTATACAATTTTAAGGCAAGATTTTTATCTAAAGCCCATCACGTAGGCTTTTATTAATATTATTATTTTTAAGTAAAATGTGACCTTTTTGAAACTGTACATTTTAAAATGATCATAACTAACTTAAACATATTAATAACCATGAAATACTACTTGGGGGCCCTAGATAATAATCTTGCTTTTATATTTTATCATGAGTCAATTCACTCTTATATCAAAACTAACGGCATACTATTGCATCTGGTGAACGAAAATTTGCTATATTGTACCTGTGTAGACGACACATGCGGGTACGACGTCCTCTTAAAATGTGTTAAGGGGGCTCCAGTAGATGCAAAAAAAGTGACTTTTAGACCAACAAGCTAGACAAAACTGGAGGAAGTTGGTTGGACGGATTTTAATTTTTAAAACGGATTATGATTGATTAACAAGTTTACTAGGTTTTGCCAGAGGCGATTTTGAATATTATTTTTTTTAGCTGTGATGTCTAAGAATAAAAATATGATATATTTGTATTTATATTATTCATTATGACACTAACAATAATAAGAAAATATCAAAAATCGCCTCTGGCAAAACCTAGTAAACTTGTTGATCAATCATAATCCGCTTTCAAAATTAAAATCCATCAAACCTAATTCCTCCAGTTTTGTCTAGCTTATTGGTCAAAAAACTGCTTATTTTAAATTGAAAAAAGTTGATCATAATTTAAAATATACGTCATAATATGCGCGTACGTAAGTTAATTGCCGACGAATATAAAATATAATGGTCGACCGACCGACCGGCGATATTATGCAGGCCTACTGTTACAATTCCACGAAATACATGGGTAACATTTTTCGAACGAATTATGTACTTTAAAATATTATTATCTAGATTCATATAAATATTATTATACACCGACTTGCTCCCGCCGAAATTGTTCAGTTGTTTTCATTATTTGTAAATTCATAAAATTCATTATTCATTCATTGCATGATGGCACTGATCAGTGACTAGTGCTCCGGTAATTATTGATCAGTAAGCAGTGACGTTAATAAGGGTTAATATACGTTTAGAAATACAACTGATCTAAGGAATACTCAATACTGTTATTTGGTATTGCTTTATTTCATTTTTATATCGTAAGTCAAGTGTGTGTCGATATGTTTCAAAAGAACTGGAGGTACGGCAAAAAAAACAGAACCTTGTTAAGCAAACATAAAAAAAGAAAACATTAAATAACCTCAACCATCAAATCGTGGTAAGTATATTATATTTATACAATTATAGTAAGTGTAGTATATTATTGTATTTTAAATTCTGAGTGGAGCGAAACAATTGTACAATGATGTGTTTTTTTCTCTGTCTGTCAGCAACATTTTGGATAGTAAAAAATAAAAATGCTCTAATATTCGAGACCAACACTTTTTCCGATAGAAAAGTTAATCTAGTTGGTACTTTTGGGAGGTCAAAATTGAAAATCCCAAGTAGTTCTAGAAAGCGCAAAGAAAAACAAACCATAAATTAATGGAAAACTGAGATTATTGCAAAACTAGTTTTTGAAAAAATTGATTTTGTTTTTTAGTGTAACTCTTAAAAAATTAACCGAATATAGCTGCGATTTTCACCGATTGTTTATATTATCAATTTCTATGCACCAATAACATTTTAGAAATATTGCGACTCTTTTTGAGATATTTATAGGCATAAGAAAATATCGGGTTTTATTAGGTTTTTTTTAACTATTGTGGATACAACATTTTTCGGTCAG
>NW_019101728.1:0-5462 GCF_001856785.1 Myzus persicae | reverse complement strand
TATTAAAAATTTTAAATAATCATCAGTTTAATCGATTTGGGGTAATTCAGATAAATAAATATTAAATAAATAAATAAATTTAATATTTAAAATTAATAAATAAATTATGATAATTTTTTATTTTATTTTTAATTGAATATATTTTAATTTTAATAATTTTAATAAAATTAAAATAAGTTAAGTTTAATTTAAATCATTAGGTAATTATATATGATTCAAATTCAATATTTAAAATCATCAAAATCATTGATTACCAACAATTTTAATTGTTATAATAGGACATTTAATTTCATCTATTAAATATATACATGTAATGAAGGTATACATATAGCAATGAAAATTAAAATAATTGGAGGAGTTGTTGTTCAAATAAATTCAATTATTTGATTTTCAGAAATTTTAATATTAATAAATTTATTTTTTATAATAAAGATAAATTTAATTTTTAAAATAAAATTATTTATATAAAATCCTGTAAAAATTGGAAATCAATGAATTAAACTAGCAATAATTGCAAATACAATTCCTATTGATAGGACATAATGGAAATGAGCTACTACATAAGTATCATGAAGAATAATATCAATAGATGAATTAGCAAGAATAACTCCTGTTAATCCTCCAATTGTAAATAAAATAATAAATCCTAATGATCAAATTGTAGAAGGGGAAAAATTAATTTTAGATCCATAAATAGTAGCTAATCATCTAAAAATTTTAATTCCTGTGGGAATAGCAATGATTATTGTTACAGAAGTAAAATATGCTCGTGTATCAACATCTATCCCAATTGTGAATATATGATGAGCTCAAACAATAAATCCTAATAATCCAATAGTTAATATAGCCTATAATTACCAAACTCTATAGAGCCCTATATTAAATTAATATCAATTTTTAATGATAATATTATAATAATGTATAATATACATTTATATATTATATATTTATTTATATAATCATTATATATTATATGTATATAAATAATGGATAAACATTTTAGCTTAAATAATAAAATATTAACTTAATGATCATTGCCATGACTTTTAGTGTTCATTTGGTTATTAGCGACATTTGGTTATTAGCGACATTTGTATTAAAGATTATGAGGATTATGAGTACCAAGTTAATGTTATGGGAGAGACTTGTTTTTTTTTATAATTTTCTAATATATATATTTCTTTATATATATTATATGTGTATAAACAATGTGTGTATACACACTTATATACACAACATTTGTAGATTTAAATAAATAGTTCACTAATTCATAAAAATATTTTCGTCCTATAGACTAGACTTTATAGTAGTACAAGATTAAAATACCTATCATAAATTGTAATAAGCTTTATGTATTTTGTAAACTGTAATACATTATTATATTTTAAGTAACATGAGCAATAACTATTATGCAAATAGTAGTAGTACAAGTGTAGTAGTTAAATTGTAAATAATATTAATGGACAAACTATTTAAAACTTATATTTATATCTTAATTAAATACATAGGTGAAATACTTAATACCTAAATTTAAAATAAACTCATACAGATTATTTACCTATACCTACACATACACAGTACACATTCACTTATATAATATAGACTTGTAATATAGGTAATAGGTACTATTATTTTTTTGTGTTTTAAAGATATTGACCTAATGACCATTTCCATGGCTTTTAGCATTCATTTGGTTATTAGCGACATTGAATGTAAGATTATGAGGACGTTTTTTAATATTTGTAGAATGTCCATTTGGTTTTCTGCCAGCTGATAATCGTTTAGATCCTCTAGTTATACCTTTTTTACGTCTACTTATAGATGTTGGTTGGACTTTTATTTGTCCTCTTCTTCTATTGATATTACATGCTGTATTACTAATGGAACAAATTAAGGAAGCAAATTGAGAACCATTTTGTACATGTTTTAAACGATTTTTTAATTTCTTCAGAATTGGCAATGACAGGGTTTCAATCATACCTTGCATTCTTGACCATTCAGCTTCAACTTCAGTTACTTCTATGTTTAAAATATCACTATTGGATTCTATGTTTTCTATAGAAGTGTTGTTCTTAAGTGATGCATAATTTGATGTTTTAGGGGAGTCTTGGTTAGATACCTCTGCAGCTGCTTTTTTATAATTTTCTGAGTTTTGAAAAGTGAAAGAGTCACTCTGAATCAGTTTAACTGAAGTATCAACGTCAACATCATTGGAAGTGTTTTTGAACAAATTATGTTCATCTAAGTTCGGAGATGTTAGCGTTATGGTTTTATTTAAAACATTTTCTGTTAGATTTTCTTTCAATCCTAAAAAGAAATCTGGTTTAGGACACTTTTCAATACCCAAAGCTAATATTCCAAGTTCATGGCGCTCATTCAATGTTACAGGAGGAGCATTTGGTAATTGTACTTTGATATTTTTATGTATCCATGCCTGATGTTTGCAAAAAGAACCAGAAAGACCCATTTTACATGTACAAAGACCATTTTCTATATTTATTGAATAATAAACATTTTTTTCACTCATACTTGGCACTTCATATGTACATTTGCTTATTTTCTTAACATCAGTAACATTTAAGTCAACAATGTTAGAGCATAACTTACTGTACAACCTGTTAGTTTCTGAGTGTCTACAATGGGCATGATTCAGAATACGTAATGTAAAATATTCTTCACCAATTGACACGATAAAATCGACTAAAGCAACCACATTATAAGCTTTTGTTCTATGAAGTAAAATGTCTTTCAATACTCGAATCGATGCTTCTGCATAGTTGTTTGTATTATGGTTTCTGTATGTGGTATCGAGTCTCTTGTATAATACCCACTGTTCATATCGTTTACAATTGTTCTTGAATCTTTTGATAAAATGAGTGTACTTATTGGCATCTGTTTCAATTTCTGCAACTGCATTTTTAAAATCATTTTCACACTCAGAATACATTGCCTAAAAAATTTCATAATATAGCTGAATTGAACAAATATGTTTAATTTAAATGCAAAGTACTCCGCATAATCAAAACTAGCTATACATTATTTTAAGATATACTTTAAACAACAAAACAAGTTTAATAGAAACTAATAACAAATTGTACCTTTTGAAATAGTTTCATTAACATGATACGATCAACACATTCAATATGGTTTTTAGATTCATGTAGCCATCGCCATTCAGCTTGTGCCATGTGAAAATGGCATAAAAACTGACGTGCAGTAGGCCATAATGAACCCAAAGCATTTTTTTCAGCCGAATAATCATCTGTCATAAATGCTAATGGAGCCTAGACAAATAAATATTAACATCATAATTATTCTAAAACTGATGAACAAAATATTTTTTTTTAATATTGTCAAATTTTAATTCAGGGTATCTATTTAAATATTATTGAAATACAAAGAAAGTTACATTTCATCATTTGCAATATTTGAATCATCTTCTAATTTGTATAAATCTTAAATTAATAATAATAATAATTAATAAGTTAAAAACTTAACAGTTTTATTATAATAAAATATAGGAACAAATAAAATATTTAACCCTTTGAACAGTTCAAATAGTTATTATTATTGATGTATTTATACTTATTATGACTATTGAACTACCTTTAAACTAATTTCGGTAAGTTTTACTAAATACCTAGCATTATAATATTTCCCTTATAGTTACTTACCTATTTTGGCATATGTAGATATTTTTTCTTGTAACATAGGCAAGGGGGCATTAATGGAACCAAAATTTTTTTTTCTCCATTCATCATGAACATGATATATATGCCTTTTTGTAGGATTTAAAGCGGCATTTGCTAGTAATGAGCATGAGTTCTCTTGTAACAAAAGTTTACTTTCATGAGAATGCCTTGCTTCATTAGGAGATAACCCATTTTCAAAATACTGGATAAAAGTATTGTCAGTCTTAAACAAAGAATATTACAGGTGCTTTAAACTTGTCAAAGTTAGTATATTTAGTCTAGTTATAGTTAGTGAACTAAGTATTAAATTTAATTGAAAGAAATCATACTTCACTGTTTGTTCTTAAATATTTCATTGCATCACAAGAAATAATTGGATGATTATGATTCCATACTATTTTAATAACAGCGTTATGTGGTGGTGATAGTTTTAGGTATGGATCATTTTTTCTGGTGTTCTTATTATTTTTTTTTAATAATATATCTATGGTTGCCTTACAGTTTGTATTGCGTTCAGTAATTTTAGTAGTGCTCTTATTCTTTAAAGAATGATGGCATATGAAATATATGTGAAATATCACTCTATCAAAATTAATAAAAATTCAAAATTGTTATATTTTTTAAACAATCTATAATAAATAAATATTGACCCACTGACTTTATTGGCTTGGCTGTATAATGTTACTTACTTTTTAGGATCTTTTAACTCGAAATTCAATATATATGAGGTGTTAGATGCTGAACTAAACAATTTAATAAATTTTTTGGCGGACAAAACATCTTCAATATTACCAGCTCGGATTATGTATGTATTTGAATCAACGCATGATTCCTTTTCGTTTATGACACAATATACAAAATCATCCTTAAATGATTGTAAAATTTTATTAAGTTCTTCGATTTTCATGATTTACAATTAAAATAAATAGACACCTAATTTAAATGTTTATTGTACTTGTTTAAAGTATTTTAAACTTATAAAGCCGATGACTAGACAGTATAAAAAATGCAATTCATACCTAATACATTTTATCAATATTAGAATATTGAGAATAGATTGTTGTTGTTAAACAAAAACATGAAGATCTAATTATAATTTTATAATCCTGTTTGTAATGGATGATAATATTTTATGATTGTGGCGCAAAATTCAAACAGACCAATGTTAGAGCTAAAAAAAATAAATAAATCACCAGCATTTATATTTATTGCATTATTTTTATTTATTTTACTTAATAATTTTTAAGTTTATTTCCTTATATTTTTTCATCATCTAGTCATATAATTTTTTCAATAAGTATATTACCATTTTGATTATTCCATATTATTTTTTTAATTTGTAAAAATACAAAATATACAATTATACATATAATAATATATAATAATATTTGATTATTCTATTTTATTATTTTTTATTATTTTATTTTTTATTTTTTATTATTATTTTATTATTCTATTCTATTATTCTATTTGATTATTATTATTTTTTCAATTTGTAAAAATACAAAATATATAATGGCAATGATTATTAAGTTAATATTTTATTATTTAAGTTAAAATGTTTATCCATTATTTATATACATATAATAATTATATAAATAAATATATTATAGTATATTATAATTGTATATTATACAGTATTATAATATTATCATTATAAATTGATATTAATTTAATATTGATAATATGATTATGGCGCGAAATTCAAACGGACCAATGGTAGCGCTGGAATAAAATACGGCGCTGGGGCTCTATAGGGTTTGGTAATAC
>NW_019101727.1:4366-5547 GCF_001856785.1 Myzus persicae | reverse complement strand
TAAATCTATTTTGTTATATAACAAATATTATTGATAACCCCAATTGTACGGATCATGATTTAAAGCTTTTAATGCTTGGACAAGTGCATTAAGCGAATCAGTTATCTGTTTTTTCTTAACGCCCGATTCTATATTAATTGGCTCCAGATCGAAAATGCGTTTCATATGTATTTGAATCAACATGCGAGTATTCTTGTATCGCGTAGTAACTTATTTCCGTGCAATTTGATAATTCGTTGACGAAGTTTCATTATTTTTTAATTAATGAACTTGCTTCTCCTTCTTGTGCATTTCTTAAATAACAAAATTGTTCAATATCTGATATTAATTTATTTGTGTGTACCCATGAGCAAAATATATCTTGAAACGTAACCCAATCATTGAATTTTCCCGTAAATGTAGGAATCACTTACGGTTTAAGTCATACTAATGGAAAGTTATGATTTTTTGTGACTTCACTTTGATCACCCTGTATACATTGTTGACTTGTGTCATTAAATCGAAGTACAGATCTTCAAATGCAGACCTATATTGTAATTGATCAATATAGTAACGTCTAACATTTCGATACTGTTTTGAATTGCATTGAATTCGCTCCATGCTTCACGAATTTTCTCGGCTCTTATCTCTTAATTGCGTTGTAACGTTGGACTTTGGCTCATTTAGAAATGTCTGAAAACTAGTGAGTTATGCTTTTATCGTCCACGACGTTGTAATAATTATTAATAACGAACACTTAATTAAAATTATTATCTTTTATTGTATGTTGTTTCTTCACATTTTTATTATATTTCAATACAATATTTTCTGTATAAGCAGATCATGCCACAGACGGCGGGCAGTACTGGTCGTAAATCAGGACAGTGTATAGGTGGGTTGAGGCGTCTCGGCTCTTACGTTAAAAATACTCGTCCGACTAGTTGCGACCAATTGGCAATTAATCAAGGTCCCTAATATGGAGGAATATGCGATTATAGTATAGCTCTACAGCTCTTCGGGGTTAGACACCAGTTTGATTCAATTGATATTAGATCCAAGTAGACAGCATTTCACCGCTTAACAGTATATGATATGCTAATTGTTGCGATGCACAACTGAACGGTACTCATCAGCGGTCACGGGTTGTATTTATGCACCTTCGCGCATCTTCCGTGAACGAGTCTTGATGGTTGGTGTATGGG
>NW_019101727.1:0-1436 GCF_001856785.1 Myzus persicae | reverse complement strand
GCTATGGAGAGTTGAAGCTGTGGTGATGATAGTAGGCTAGCGGTAGTATACTATCATCCCGGGTCGAGTGGTATTGATATGATCTTTTTCTACTAACTACCAAGGTATTCGATATTGTATAAGCATAACAATAAAAGAAAATATTTAAATATTACCAAAAGAAATAAGAACATAATTAAGTATCCTAATTTGTATCCATAGTTTTAAAGCCAGTCGGCTAGCGTTGTACCAATACTTATAATTAATAATAACTTAAATACAGTCAACACTTATTAGTGATTTGTCTATCACACACAATTATAAAAACTGATTTAAGAAGTCTAATTTATCAAAAAATATAACAAAATAATTATTAAGAAATAATGAGGGTTGACGGTATGAGGAGTTATTGTAAGGTTTTCAGTATTTATTTATTCTTAAATTTTTTTTTAGTGAATTAAAATTATATTGTCTCAGAATTCAAAATATATTTTCTTCTCGCTTCTTTCCACATTGCACTTAATCTACTTTTTCCAACGCATTTACTAAGAAAAAAAAAATTTTAATATTCTTATATTTGAATTTTTTGTATGCTTTTTCAAAATGTATGCTAGTTACAGTTTGAAACATAATATAATTTTAATTCAACATTAGATTATCTAAGTAAAAAAAAGCTTTAACTTAAAAGAGAACTTAAAAATCGTTCACTTTAATTTCTTGTATCCACAACAACTTGCATTCAATAACACCAGTATTTTATTGTAAAGTCAATAAAACTCTGATCATATTTATTCACTTTTTTCCTAATATTTTTTTTCTGATTCTCAAAATGCATTTGACCGCAAATGCCCCGTTCCAATTTTTACTTATAAAATTGAATCTCGATGACTTTTAAATACCATTTTTAAATTTTGATAAACAGCTGGTTCCTTATACATTTTCATTTTACATTCATTTAATTATTGTAAATAACGCTATGGGTGTAGGAAAACTTATATTATAGACAGCAGTCTTTAATGTTGGTTTTTAACGCAACTTTTTTCATATTATTTTTTTTTTTTGATTCTCAAAACGCGTCTGCCCGCGGGCGCCCATGCCCCCCTTCCCATTTTTATTTTTAATAATGAATTATATTTGATTTTTTTTATATTTTTTTTTTTTTGATTTTCAAAACGCGTTTGCCCGCGGGCGCCAATGTCCCCCTTCCCATTTTAATTTTTAAAATTGAATCTTGATTACTTAAATACAATATTTAAATTTTGTTAAACAGCTGGTTCCTTATACATTTTCATTTTCTCATGATGTAATTATTGTAAATAATGCTATGAGTTTAGGAATACTGATATTGTAGACTGCACTCTATAATGTTTGTCTTAAATGCACATATATTTTCAAATTTTTATTTTTTTCATTCTCAAAATGCATTTGCCCGCGGTCGCCCATGTCCCTCTTAGACT
>NW_019101726.1:0-5703 GCF_001856785.1 Myzus persicae | reverse complement strand
ATTCATAATTCGTCTAGCCGCATCTTTCCTTAGCTCACTTGGTGCAATACCGTTATCTATCATAGAATTTAAATAATTCTGTCGATTCTGCCCTAAGAGTCGTCTTTTTGAGCCAATTTTACAAAAATAATTCTTACTTGCCGTATATTTGCACATCATAGTTGTCCTGTTTTAATTTATAAATTTAAAAATTGTTATTTGATTACGTTAAAAAAATTATTAAAATACTTTTCATTTTCGCCTGGTTTGTCGAATATTTCTCCAGCAAAAAATGACTCACAGTTTGTACAATGACCTTCAATTTTAACATAAGATAACCCATTGTCAGACACTTGGTTTCTTTTAAAAGTAATTTTGCAAGGAAGTCTCGTGTGCAAATGAAAATGTTCAAATACTGTGTTTGTCCATTGACCTGGTTTCAAGGTTAAATATGGCCTATCCCCTATAACTACACCCTTTCGTTTTCGTTTGCAGATATTGGTTACTGGTTTTATTGTATTCCATTCTTCAGCCGAAAACGTAATTGTAAATGTTCGCACATTAGATGTATCAGAGTCATCTGAACTACAAATATCAGAACTATCACCTTGATCTAGAAATATTTTTTTAATTTAAGAATTCATTTTTTTATGTATACCTGATATTTATTTAATAAATAGAAAAGTCACAAATTAAGTACCTTTGAAACATTTTTTATCAACTGTTGGTAACTGAGATATAACTCCTAGTAACTCTTTAATATTGTAATAGTTTTTACATACAATAGTATAAATCGCATTCGGCGATAACTTTGGTTTTCCATCATCTCCCTTTAAATTTATCAATTGAGAAATACTGTTCCAAACTGAAGCAGTTGGTCCCGGGAATCCTGGACCACAATGTATATAGTAAAAAAATATTTTTACTAGCTGTTATATTGTTGGCATTATAAACTAACACTAAACTAATATGTAACTAAATATAAAATGTTAACTTTAAAATATAAATTGGAATTACATTTTTAGTATTTACCATCTTTACAAATTACAATTTTATAATTATCTATTATAGTATATTTAAATACATAATTTAAGAGTACAATATAGTTACTTACCAAAGTCTAAAACTATTTCTTCTTTAAACGACATAATAGCAGAAATAACTTCCTCTACAGAAACAGAACGAGGGCGTCCACGACGATTCATTATTACTTGTTAAAAAAAATGTATTAATTTAAAATGAATAATAAATAATTCAAACAATTAAAAAAAAAATTTTAATTTAAATTAATTATTAAAAGTATTTTTCATAAAATGAAGTACCTATTTACATTGTTTTTTTTTATGTTTAGATTCCTAGGTTCTTACAATTTAAGGACATGTCCCCAGCCCCACCCAATAAACATTTTAACATTTTTTTCAACTCAACATTTAGCAGTCAATTAGCTACTATTTGCAAGTCTATTTTCACAATTTGCAAGCCTTTGGTTGATTTATAAAATTAAAAAAACGAAGGGTGCTGCTGGGGACATGTGTCTCCAGCCCCACCCATGTCATCAAAAATACATTTTTTAATTTTTCTTGAACTATCATTTAGCAGCCAATTAGCAACGATTTGCAAGGTAGTTGTCGAAATTTGTAAACCAATAATTCGTCTGCTATACGCATTTCCAAAATTTTGCACATGTCGCTAGCCCCACCTCGTACCGAAATAATGCAATTTTTGGAAATGCGTATAGCAGACGAATTATTAGTTTACAAATTTCGACAACTACCTTGCAAATCGTTGCTAATTGGCTGCTAAATGATAGTTCAAGAAAAATTAAAAAATGTATTTTCGATGACATGGGTGGGGCTGGAGACACATGTCCCCAGCAGCACCCTTAGTTTTTTTAATTTTATAATAAAAATATTAAAATATTGGTGTTAAATGTTAATAATTTATGATATTGTGTAGATTTCTCATTTCTATCATAATAAATATAGGTGCAATATTTCAGACACACCTTAGCAGTTGTAGCGTAAGTATACATAAATTTAAAAAAATATAAGCAAATGTTTATTAAAAATATATCTTCTAAACAAATAACTATATTATGTTCATTATTTTGTTAATTATTAACATTATAATTTGTATTCAGTAATTGTTTAGTTATCATTTTGAATTTTAATATAAGGTATTATTAACTGATTATAAACAAAATGCGTTTAAAAAAGAAAATGTTTTATTACAGGTACAGTGAATATGTTTTTATAAATTATAGTTAGGTATTATTGGTATTAAGTAATACACAAAAAAAAAAGTAGATTATACTTATTTTGTGTCTCCAAAAGTAAAACAAATCATAATCTGATACTTTTATTATTATTTTTTTTTAAATTCGACTACAAGAATTATTAGCCTAAGTGTTGTTTGCATCCTAAATTTACTTAGACAATAGAAAAGTGCAAATAATAGAAAATAGAGAAAAAACTTTATATTATTTTATTTATAACAAAATTGCCATTTTATAAATGCAAGCTTTAAATTGTGTAATTTTTTTTCAATTATCTGTTATCTTATCTAGATAATTTTTTGGTTATCTTTGCACAACACTGCTTGCGATTCATGTCAACATTTTAACCTGATAAGAATTTAGAGTTGAAAGTTTGACAAAATGTATCACATTTTAAATTTAATAATAATTTTGTAGTTAAAAATGTCTAAAATGTTCAACTTTAATAGCTAAGGATTGAAAATTTAAAACAAGATTCCACGTAGATAGGTTATGTATAAATTACTTTATTCGCTTTAGTATCATTAAATATACTTCTTAATATCAGAATCGTTCTTCTAGTGCAATGATATTATATCATTGAATTCAAATTTAATACCATCCATTATACAGTGACTCCCTTGTAACCTACTGTACAGCAGAGCATATTTTTTTAGGTTACATCCCAAAGCCATTATTATTTGAACTTAATATAGATTTTGTCAAGAAATTTAGGTGATTATTATAGTACGTTCAATAAGTACCACTCATTATCTTTTGTATTTTGTTAAGAAATAGATACCTTACTAGATAATACGTTTAGATCATTATTTTTTTTACTCCCTGTTGGTTTTCATGACATATTTTATTAACAGTCTATCTATAAATTAATTAAGATTTAATAAACGTTTTCATGATTATATTATTCAGACAACCTTGTATTTTTTGTAATGTATGTAGTTATACAAATCAAATAATATTTCATTTCTTAATCTGAATACGTATGTCGTAGTATGATAGCATTTTTTTTTATCATCAAACATGTTCATAAACATGTTAGAAGTCAAATATAATTGGAAGATTGTCAAAATGTCATAAAGATATCAGATATTGTAAGTTAATACGATTTTTAGTTTTCATTAAGATGGATCTTTTTATTTAATATAGATTTTTTTTTTACAGATTTTTTTTAAATATAGATTTTTTTATCAAGTTTATATTTTTTATTTAATAAATATTTTTTAATTAAATTTAGATTTTTTTTTAAATTAAATAATTTTATCAAATATAGATTTTTTATTTAATACAGATTTTTTATTAATTTTTTTCAAATATAATTAAATCTTTTTATCAAGTATATATTTTTTATTTTATACAGATTTTTAATTAAATACAGAATTTTTTTGAATATAAATTGTTTTATCAAGTTTATATTTTTTATTTAATACCGATTTTTATTGATTATTTTTTCAAATTTAGATTTGTTTTATTAAATACAGATTTCTTTGAATATAAATTATTTTATCAAATTTAGATTTTTTTTTATAAAATATTATATATTTTTTATTAAAAATTTTTTTTATGATTTTAATTTAACTAAGAATTTTTATATAATAAACACATTTTATCAAACATTTTTTTATTAATATTTTTAAAGTGACTTACCAAAAATATTTTTATCAAATAAAGATTTTTATAAAATTTTATATTTTTATCAGTTTTTTATTGATTTTTTTAACGAATAGAATTTTTTTAACAATTTAATTAAATTTAGATTTTTTGTTAAAAATATAAATTGAATACAAATCTGTTTGATGAAAAATTCACAATTTATAAGATCTATAGTTTAAAAAATTTATATTTAATTATTGGGTGGGGCTGGGGACATGTACGTCTGTGAAATGAATTTTTTGAAGTTCGTGCGAATTTTCAAAATAGGCTAAAAATTACGTGCTAAATATTTGCATAGTTTGTTTATAGATTTTCTTTTTTTTGGTGGGGGGGGCTGGAAAAACATACGGGGTCAAGTGGATGTCGCTCTGCTGTACAGCAGATTACAAGTAGGTCACTGTATGGTGGATGGTATTAAATTTGAATGCAATGATATAATATCATTGGGAAAAACGATTCTGAATGGAGGTGGTATGTCAGTTTAGGTATAAATATTTAAAAAATTGGAAATATTTTTAGAACGTGATTATACCTATTCTGTGTCTGCAGCTGAGATCACGATGTAGAGAAGATACCTTCTATTACTTTTAGAATTAGAATATTAACATATCCGTAATAATTAGTGTCTAACAGTACACTTTAGAATTTCCAGGAACTCGAGAATAATATTATACAAGCACAACAAAAAACAAAATCTTTTTTTTTAATGTGTAATTATTGAGTTGGTTTTCTTAGTTTCTGTTTTTTTTAAATCATTATAATATAACAAATTAATAAGTACTTTATATATAATAATAATAACAAGAAACATTTTGTAGTTATCATAAGACATAAATATATTTAAAACCTTTATTTTTTTGCGTTGGGTCCCCCACTCCCTTGTATAAAAAAAATCTCTGGAAGGGGGCACCTGCGATTGCCCGGTAGACAGGTTGGCCCGAATGATATTCAAAACGAGTCTAGTTTACTAGATATGAACGTGAACGAGTTATTTGAAAATACTGAAATGTATCACGATTATAAAATACTATAGGTAGGTAGGTAGGTACTTTAATATAGGTAACTGCATTAATAGATACTATATTTTACAAATGCAATGGATATTTGAATAACATTGCGTGTTCCTATTTTAATTAAATTTTTTAACGCCTAAGTCTAAGTGTCTTAGTCATACAATTTACATTTCGATTAACTTTTCAATTAATTATTTCACTCATGACTTCATGAGGATCGAGTGGAAGACACGGATAATCGATTTGTGTAGTAAATCACACAATGATTAAAAATATAGGTACAATGAACATGACTTAAAATGTTTTATAAAATTAGTAAATATTATAACAATCGTAATATAAATTAACTAATTTATAATATTATATAAATATACTTACCGCTTATTTAAAAATTCGAGAAAGGAATGTTGGTTGTATTGGTTACTTCCGTAACACTTAAAAACAGAAAATTGTTTTTTGTATCACCAACGAATACGTTGTCTAAAATGCACGTCACTACACTTAGAGTGATTGTTTAAAAATGACACTATCATGAAAATTATAAGAATGTTAATTGATTTGCAATTTAACCTAAAAATAAAGTATAAACGGGATAAATGTAAAAGCTATACAAAATAAACACAGCCAATGCACGTAATGATGTAACACGTGTGTTTTAAAATCTATTTTTATTTAATATAAATATTTTATTTAGGTTTATTAAAATATTAGCAGGTTTTACCCAGCCTGTCTGATAATTTTCGTGTATAGTATTCAAAACTATTTATGTAATAACTAATAACATGC
>NW_019101725.1:0-5785 GCF_001856785.1 Myzus persicae | reverse complement strand
TTTGATTAATATCATAATAAATAAATAATAATAATATTACAATTATTGGTATACTAGGTATTTTATATAATATCTTAGTAAGTATAATATTTTAATTTTACAATTTTAACAATAGTAGATAGGCTGGTACTTACAACTGTTTCTTTGGTGGCTTTTGGATATTGTGATTTGGCCATTTGCACAAGCTTCTGTACTCTACTTCGTGCAGTCATGTTTATTTTGTTTATATTATTAACAACTGTATTAAAATATAAAAAATAGAGAAATGCATAACAACACAAACAGTTAAGCGACTTCAACTAAATTTAACTGATTATATTAATGATTATTACAATAATTAATAAGACAAATGACAATATCAACTGTGTGAATGTGTGATTTTAAAAATATCTTATCAGTATAATATGGCGCAATTGCACCTATAATATTTATTAGTTCTAAGACAATAACGCCACATATGTATATACGGCGTTATTGCTCCGATTATTTTTATACATTTTGAATGAAATATAATTAATTACATTTACGGCTATATTGCACTAAGCCACGTTACATACGTCCTCAGTACAATAAGTTTCTTTCCATAACTATACATTGTAATCAAATAGCAAGTAGATGGCGCCACTATCAAAAAAATCAGAAAAAAAAAACGAATTCGGGGATATATATATCTCAAAAATCAATTTTTCTGACTTGTGGCCTTATTGTACTGGTAGTGCGATATACCATATTGCCATAGAAGAAAACGTATGTTTATACGAAAAATCACTTAATGCGGTTTTCAATTTTTTTTCTACCCGATTAGGGGCGAAATAATGGCCGTACGCTCTTTGACCAAAGACCCTTTTTGAATTTTCGTACGCCAAAATATTAGGATCCCAAGTTTTGTAGTGTACGTTATTTTTTAAGTACAATGAACATACGAAAAATCATAACCCCCGAACCAAAAGTCGGTTAACCTCGATCTCGGTACCCATCGATCCGGAGCAAAGCCTTCTGTAATATCCGACTATAAAAACGACTCGCCACCCAAAATCTAAGTGTCCGTGCCAAAAAAACGATAATTTTGAACTTTCAAAGCCCCAGAAGACTGGGAAAAACGGCTCCTACGGTCACGACACAAGACGCCAAATTTGATCACCTACCTCCAATCTAACCATGTCTCGAGTTTCAAAACTGTCGTACAAACACTAAACGTTTTACAAAATACGTCTTGGGGGGAGGGTCTAGGACCCCCGAATCCTGGAGTACGTTTTCGAGGGACCTAAACCGAAGCATTTGGTGAAGAAACGGCCCCTCTAAGTTGAAACCTGCCCTAGAAATATTTAACTCAAAAAAAAAGGGTGGAGGGGAAACTTGTGATCGTCCCCGTCAGTAAACCGTTTGCGAATTGCTCCAAGGCGATTTGCGGCTGCGCAAAGGTGGACATTTTGTGGAGTAGTAAGGTACCTAGCTGTGATGGTCATAATATCAAATTACAAGTAATTATATCTGCAGTCTGCAGATATTAATCCTGCATACAAATGTACGATAAAAATAATATACGAAACCTTAACCTTCTGATATTATAATATTATAATTGTACTGCGTATATTTTATACCATTTACCAGGTTAGTCTCAGTCTCAGTTTTCCAAATTATGATGTATTATTTACGTTTGAATAATTACAAAGTTAAATAATGGATATTGGATAACTATTATGTACAATAAAATATGGCCACACACGCAAAATAAACGTATTATTACATTATTATTAGTGAGTTCTAAATTATTGTTGGTACCGTATTTGTATGAACTATGTATATGTTACTGCGAATGTCCGCAATTGGTGAGTGCTGACAGTCACCGGTTAATGTCGTCATACACCAAAATCATTGGTGAATGTTGGCATATTAATTAAATTTGTACTGTTTGTAAACATTTACTAGCGAATGTCGATATTTATATAACGATATTGGTGAATGTTGGTAAGCCGATGTTATTTAATCTGATCTCATCTAATATTCTAGTACAAGTTGATAATTTCAATAAAATGTTTAATTATTTTACTCTGTGACTTATTATATCTGGATAACCACCATGCTATATGCTGCCACGTTAACATTTTGTATGATATTGTCATTCAACATAGTTATAGTGTTATCGTAGTATAGTGATTTTCACAATAACCAAAACATTTTTTTTAATGGAAAACATACTTTAAGTATTTTATAATAAATTTAATAATTCAGTATCTAAAAAATTAACTACCAAAAATGGTGTTGTAAATAAATTATAGACCAGAAACATATATATACTACTATATAGTATATGGCCAGTGACCTAAGTAATAGGAATAATATATTTAGTTAAAATAAAATGTGGGCAATTCCAAAATTGTTGTTATCGGAGTACCTGACGACCCAAGTACCCTACCGTTCGTAGAGGCTAGAGGCTCGTGTCGCGTCTTCCACCCAGCCACTCACCACAACTGACAATACTCATGTCTCAATAGCTAACGACGGCGAGTGTCTCGCACTTCCGTCTCCCGCAGTCCCGCGAGCGGGCTGGGTGCAGTTGTCCGAAAAATGATAAGGAAGTTGATATCACGACTTATACCATGATGTACCAGATCCAGCAGTGATACCCCCTATAAGATATAATTTACAGTGATGCCTTGTTTGCGGCACTCGTCGCTACGCTCCTCGGCGCCGTCGCTCCGCTCCGCAAATCGAAAATATCCCTCGACTTGCTGTGCAACACCACCTCAAGTTGGTCACAGTGTAACCGCTGTTATACCAGAGAACAACCACTCTTATCATTTTTCGGACAAGTGAATATCACTCTCCGCGAGCGTATTATTTAATTATTATTAAATTTTTTGTGGCGTTCCTGTTTAAACTTATTTAGTAACGTCATCGTTATACTTATTGTTCTTGTTTACGCTGTCGAGCTCTTGCGAACAGTTGACCCGACAACTCACACCGTACAACGGTTGTTACCACTTACAATATTAATGAGTAAAAAACAATAATAATACCATGTATAAATTGTTACTACAGAATATTGTATTGATCGTTGCAAATAAAAAATAATAATAATACAAATATACTAATGAGGACGTCTCCTGCTAATAATAATTAAATAATACGAAAAAGGGTAATACAAAATACACAACATATAATAATATAATATACAAAAAATAGATCGAAACCGAACTTATCACTGCTCAAGTACTTATCAAGCTGTTGTACCGGGACGCGCTAATGGACAGCTGACTGAGTGGCCGTTGACCTATATTCGTTGTATTTATAAACACGGCCGACGTTCGCGGTGGCAGCGAGTGACCGTGGTGGCGGCGGAGAGTGGCGGTGTGAACGCCAGCTTATGCAGCGGCGGAAAGTGACGGAGTCGACGCCGGCCTATATGCACCTCCAATTAACCCACGATACGAGTCGCACCCGACGAATCACTCACCTGAATTGCACACGACGATGCACACGGTATGAATGGTATGATGTGTCCAGCGATTGGAGAAAATGTCAATTCGACGAACTGTGCAAACGAAACTTGTTTTTTCGTATTGCTGCTGTGGGTTTCAGCGACGTCGTAGGACGCGCGACGCAAAAGCTTATAGAAACCACAACACTACAGCATCTTACGGCAGACTGACTCGTTGTTTCGTACACAGGCTTGACCAGCAAAAAGGCCGGCCGGTGATAACGGGCAATGCGCAACAATGAACGATAATGAGCGATAATGCGCTATATCGGCACACTCTAGAACATTCCTCGTTCGCCACGCGCCCACGCAGACCGGTTCGGGGAAAAAAGGCGGAGGTTTGAACAGTTCTTAAGTTTTTTAATGTTCTGTTTCTACGTTCTACTATAATAATTGAATACCTGTAACATTGATAAAAGCGTATTAATAAGCATAATATTAGTATACCTTACGTAGGAAATTGCCACCAGCCAATACGGGTAGGTTAGGTTAGGTTAGGTTAGTACCTATTCATAAAATTTAATATTTAACTATTATATTATTATACTTATTATCTAGTCTAGGAAACAAATCTGGTTTAGAGCCCACGAGAATTTTTCACTTTTTTTTCGAAACCTATGAAAATCAACTTTTTAAAAACGATGGTGCAATAATAATTTGGCGGAAATCAATAGTTTTTGAGATATAACGTTTTCAAATTTGAGTTTTTCGGCAATTTAGTTAAATAAGTAATTTAAACACTTATCTGATCATTGCCGTGTGGCGCAGTGGTCTGAACACACCGAGTGACGCGCACTGCTAAGGGTTCGAACCCGATCAAAGATATCTTATCTTTCTGCCTTTTTTTTAAGTTTGTTCCATTAGTATGCGAAAATATCCCTCGATTTGCTATGCAACACCACCCCAAGTAGGTTACAATGTTTAAAAAATGCAATTTGACAGAACGAATTTAAAAAAAAAAAGGCAAAAAGGTTCTTTGGCCGGGTCCGAACTTATAACAGTACGCGTCACACAGTGTCTTCAGACCCCTACGCCACACGGCAATGATCAGAAAAGTGTTTAAACTACTTATTTAACTAAATTGCCGAAAAACTCAAATTGGATCAATAAAGCTAGTGCAAATTGGATGAATGGAAACTTACAAAACTTCCACAGATTCTTAGGATAGGTTAGGTTTTCTCTCGAAGATATTTATAATGCAGATGAAACCGGATTATACTATCGTGCAACACCAGATGGTTCTCTATGTTTTAAACACGAATCGATAGCTGTATCAAAAAAATCTATGGAGAGAATAGCTGTACTGTGTTGTGTGAACGTAAGTGGGACTGACAAAAAAAAACTCTTAGTGATCGGAAAAAGTAAAAACCCACGTTGTTTTCAACAAATTTCTTTACAAAAATTACCAGTTGAGTATCACTCAAATAAAAATGCATGGATGACTTCGGCCATTTTAATCGAATGGTTGCGACGTTGGGATACGGAGTTGGACAAAACAAAAAAGGCTATATGCCTCATCTTTGGCAACTGTACTGCCCATCCTAATGTATCTTTGAAAAACATCAAGCTTGAATTTTTACCTCCTAATTCAACTTCACTAATTCAGCCTTTAGATATGGGTGTTATCCAAAATTTAAAGGTTAAGTATAGAGCAATACTGGTCAATTACATTTTAGAAAAGATTGAAGCAATTATGTCTTCACTCGATAATACTCAAATAAATATTAAGTGAGTTTTAATATAAAAATAACGTTGAAGGTGTCAGAAAAAGTAACATTTGTACATTTTGTCTACTTTCAGGCTGATTTTTAAATATTCTTTTATTGAATTTGAAAATGGTAGTATTGAAATTATCCCAAAAACATGGTTCCTAGATGAAACTCATACATATTTTCCTAATAAAACCACGGACCGTATCAAATATGACCGATCTGTTCTTAAAATGGATGTTCCAGATCCAGAATGAGAAGTTTTTAGTATTACTAAAATTATAGCAAGTGAAGGTAAACAAAATTTACCTAATTTCACTGTAAATTAGTTTTCTTTATTTTATGTAAAAAATATTATTACAAATATAATAGTTTTACAAGTGCGTAAAATAGCAAATTAACGCTCAGCAGATGTCGTTTAGCTCTGTTAGTTAAGAGGCCGTCACAGTAGAAAAAAATCGACCGTAAAACATGGTTTCGTACTTCAAATAATACGGCTTATTGAAGCGGTTTACAGTAAAAATACCTATTATAAAAATTGTAGAGGAGAATTTTATCTAGAAACGTAAGAAGCCCGATTTTCGATATTTTTATT
>NW_019101724.1:0-5846 GCF_001856785.1 Myzus persicae | reverse complement strand
TATTCATTATGATAAATTGCGCGTGGCCTCGAAACGTATATGTTCATAGATATATAACTACTTATATGAATATTATTAAAATAGTTCACAATGAAAAGTGTTGTGTTGCCTCTGTAGAGATGACAACGACAGATAAGCAAGGGACATCCGGCACGTGCAGCGCGTGGCCACCCACGGTATGACCTTATATGGTCATGTAGTAGGATTATAGGCAGGGATATAATAAGTATTCAAATTATAAAGAAAAATCAAACTCTTGTTCATTTATTTCCAACACCATCAACCGAGCGTAGTCAGATTGTTACAATATGATAGTACCTATTCTATGTTAAAAAAATATATGTTTAAATATTCCTGAAGATGTATACTAAAATTTATAAATCAAAAAAAATTACACCAATTATAATAACTTACTACATTTTATTAATATTTTAATTATTAGGAAACCAAAAATATACTTATTGAGCCCGGAAGGATTATTTTTAGAAGTACATATTATAAGATCAACGGAACACATTCTTACGATTTACCACTGTCAGACGGTTATAAAATGAATGGCCTCAGCTGTAAAATAAAATGTGAATACGCGGATTTTGGGTTAGGTCCAATCTAATGATATTTTTTTTCATTAAAAGTAGCAGTGTATAACATAATATTAGGTGCATTAAAGGGTTGTATATACGATTGTGTGCAGTATATTGGTAAGTCTATTATTTGTATACATTTATACTGCGGCAGTAAACAATTATTTGTACTATAATATGTAATATAAACTATATTGATAAATAAATAACTTTTTTAACGGGAAAAGACGTATAAGGTCGACGCAAAGCGATTTTTATGCCATACGACATGCTGTGTCGATCTTTTTGAATCAACAAGGTAAAGGAAATATCTACAAAAAATCATTATTATTTTATTTCGTTTCATCAAATGACTGCAGGAAACTATTCAAATAGGTAGTTCATAATGGTCGACGATCAACAGATAATATTATTTGGCTTCAACTATTAAATAACAATTGGGCTTACATACTTCCAATATCCAATATTGGTTTATATGTGCAGTTATCTCGAATACCTACGTGTACACACGCTGTACCTGTAAACATTTTTTTTATATAAAGGTACATACAGGTATATATAGATATGTATACGTCTCCTGCGGTATATACTGTTCGCCACAATATATCTTCTCCATATAACTGTGAACCGAAAGCACTGTCCTTCATTAAAAAATGTAAACGGAGAGTACCGATGTGAAATCACAATATCTCATTGTCGTTTCTGAGCACATATAGCAGGGTAAATACCTAAATGGATTACGGTTGTGTAAAAGGTTGAGTACTCTTGTTATTTGGGTTTCTATAACTAAACCATATGGTTCCAGATAACAACACAATGATACATTTTGTGCATAAATATTACATTCACGTGATATACATAGAAGTTTGGTCCGAACCGATAATAATAAACTGCCTAGTCGCGTATTTATGTGTTACATTAAAAAAAATAAAAAAATAAGGTCCGTGTCGAATGAAATTCTACTTTTATAGTGTGTGTGTGTGTGTGTGTGTGTGTGTGTGTGTTTGTGTTCCGTGTACCCACGCCAAACAGCTATACAATTAATGATGTTTTCAGAATTCAAAAAATCACGTTTTCTTTTAAAAACGAACAAACGGCCATACTTAAAGGTGCTTTTTCCCTGTAGCATCAAACAATATTAAACAATTGGGCGTCGCATGGCGTCCACGATGTCCCGACCGATTGTTGACACCAGACGCTGCAGTTAAAACGCAGTTTAACGGACAATAATAGTTTCATTTTAATACACCTCACAAGATTTAAATCATATAATGGAAATATTATTCCATAATATTATGAGCATCTACAACGAAGCAGCTACGACGAAAATTAAGCGTTTCACTGTTTTTGCCATCAACATCATATGCCACAACGGTCCATCGGAACGATAATATTGTCGCATTTTTGAAAATCGCTTTTATATTATTAATAAATCAAAGACGAAACCTTGTTTTGGGCATTTAACAAGTTAGGGCAGTGGTCACAAATTATTTTGGCTCTCGGTGGCATTTTGAGGCATATAGGATGACTAATAAGAAATAGTAAAAATAATACTAACCAGAAAAAAATGTAATGGGTAATATGAAAATATGTATTTAATCCAAACTAAACATTATAAACTGTAATATACTAATATTAGACCCTAAGGATGCATCAACATTCAACTTCTACTAACTGATAAGCATATTGAAATTGCCCTAAAATAGGTACCTATTTTTATGAATTTATTTTTATTTTTAAACCTGAAGAAGGTTTGTTTTGTAAAAAACTATGTATTCATTAGTGGAAGACATTATATATTTATATGCTACAAAATAATAATACATAATATTTACATAGGTATGGATGTAGAAAAGGAAATAATGGTTGAAATCAAATAACAAATCATAAAAGTGTTTAAAATATAATATTGCACAAAAAAAACCTAAATTTCTTATTATTTTCAAGCCCTGACTAAAAGTAACTTAAAACGATGCTATTGTACGCTTTATAACTCTAGTGTAATAATATTATAATGGTATTATGCACTATCGTAGAAAACAACTGAATTATTTTTCACCGTGATGCTATAACTATTGAAATAAATAATAAAACTATTGATATAAAGGACCACCTGCCCTATATTGTTACAATTTTAAAGAAAATATATTCAATATTTATCTGTTTTTTTAATAATAACGTACTTGTCCTTTGTTAATTAAGTACATATTTAATTTTAAAACTAATACAATAATTATTATAAACGATTCTGAAAATAATAATAATTGTGAAACTCAAGAATTGTTTACGTTTGTCATATTTTGTATCACGATTTATTTATATGGAAGTCTCAAGATTTTTTTACATTTTCATATTTGCTGCAAAATTAATTATCTAGATAGTATGCAATTTGTTACGAATTTGTAATAATATTTATATTTGTATAAGTAGCATATAGACCAATTATGAATGTAGTTAGAAGCAAAATTATAACAAAATATTACAAACGATACATACCTAACTATAATAACATACCTTAACTATAGTAGACCTATATTAAAGAAACCTGACATTTATTTTATTTTTAAGAAAATGTAACAGGCAAAGAAATGATCTTCACACAATTTGAAGATTATATATTGTACATTTTTTGGTAGTTTAAATTAGGGTGGCCAGATTTAATTTTAAGAAATCCGGGACACCAAAATTCACAAGAAAAATAAATAAATTTTTATTAAATGGGAAATCATTGTGCAATTTTTAGTTAAAATGACAAAGCCTTTAAGGCAGCATAGTCTCTACGTAAAATAATGAACTGTATAAAAATAGGACACTATAAAGTATTTTGCACTAGCGTCTATCATACTACTTAGTAGGTACTTATATCGTCAGATAATTACTGGATAAACTATAAACTATCCATTCTTACATATTAATAATATTATTATTCGTAATCACAGTACTCAAAATTCCTGGTTGAAAATTAATGTGGTTAAAGGCAGCAGGTTGGTTAAATGTCGAAAGTGATTATAACTGTGATTGTCGTACATTCCGACGATCGTTCTCGAAATAATTTACGATTAGGTTATTAGGATTTGTTCAAAATAAAATCGATAACCGCGTAAGTAAAATAATACAATTATAAAACGATTTAAATTTCCGGGACAAAAGTCCTAAACCGGTACAAATCGGTGTCTCGAGAACCTTCGTCGGGACGCCGGGACATGGATTCCTTAACCAGTAACGTCCCGAGAAATCCGGGACGAATGGCCACTCTAAGCCACTAGGCAGATGAAAACTATGACAAATATAAGATTTAAAAAACCGTCAGAAACAATTCATATCAACTATTACGAATGTGACGAGAAAGTTAATGTAAAAAGTAGGAGCGAACCGTTTTATATCCATAATTTCTATTTGAACCGGTGTACACCGACACGGTCCAGACTCGCAATCGGAATCATAATAACCGGGTACGGTATTGCACACCGGTTTGCTCGGGCGAATTCGTAGCAAAAGTCACAACGGACGATGCTCGTTGGCGGCGGTCGATACGGCGTTTAACAAATTGAACTATATAATAATTATATACTATAATAATTATAGTTCAATGGTANTATAGTTCAATGGTAGCAGGACGTGACGGAGCAGTGATGTGTCCGTGTTCTGTACAGTGCACAATGATAATCCGTTGCCGTTATCACTACATCGACGTGTTACCTAATCACACAGACGAGTCGCCTTCCGCCGTAAATATTTTTATGTTACCTATAATGTTGTTATTACTTATTAGTTATTATGCAATTGTGTTAAAATAGTGCCTACTGTTTACATCGTACCCCACGTTTGTGACCTTTTTTGTGACTGCCGAGTGCCGACTGCAACGTTGTGTGATTTGTGTGGTTGTGTGTTGATATAAAATACAAACTGCAAAAAAAGCAATTGAATGAAGTTCTTTGCCTCTTGGACACTTGATTGAGATATTTAGATCTAAAAATTCAATTTGACAGTTGACAATGTGGAACCGAATGCATTAAACATTAATGCAAGGGCGTGACTCAAGTCTTGATTAAAAATGGAGAAGTGAGTCTCAATCTATTTTTCGTTATTTATATTATAATGTATCTTATTAATTACAATAATATACAAAAATATAAAGACAGGCATAGTTCATTCGTAACTTAAATATCTGTTTATGTGCTTATTTATTACTTTAATCCATATTTATACTCATTGCATTAAATAAAAATACCTAAATCTATTTTATTTTAAAAAACTATGTGTAATATGTTATTTGAAACATTTTTTTTTCATACTAAACCATAATATTACTGTTCCATTTGAATGTACAATTCAAAATTTAGTGTTAAATATTTCAGATTACTTTTTTCTTTTCTTTTTATTATAAACATGATAAAAAATGAAAAATAATAATTTATAAAAATTAATAAATATAAAATATAAATCTTTGTGATACAAATATGCCTCTAAGTTTATCTGTAGATTGTTATTTTAATTTTTCTTTGCTATTCTCACATTCCACCACTTTTACATAATGTAAGTCTAATTGTTCAGAAATATACAAGTGTTGATATGTTTTTATTTCCCTCTGCTCATCCATTAAATCTTTTGAAATGTTAGTAATTGTACCTTGTTTTTCACTTATTGCATTACTTATTTTATTAACTGTTAGTAAATTATTTTTTTTTTTATATTCTGTTTATTCTATTATTGTGCCTTCATATATTTTGGTAAATGAATTTAAGGAATTGTACCTACATAGGAATTTATGTAGCATTTTTCTCTAAAAAATTAGTTTCGAATTTTAAAATATTGTTTTTGGCGTAAGTGGTCAATTGTTTGTGTAAATAGCTGTTTGTCAATTCCCCCTTATCAGTTTTAACTTTTATGTTGGTTATTATTTTTGGTGGAAAGGTATCCTCCCTTGCTATTATTTTGTCTGTAATATATTCCCTCGCTATATTTATTCCAACCTCCATTTAAACACTAGGGAGTGTTCAGATGAATCTCGGACATTTGACGCCCGAGACATTTGACACCCAATAATAGGATTATTGACACCCGCTGATAGGACAATTCACACCGAATATAAAATTTATAAATACTGAATAATCAGCGTATAATCGTGTAATATAATAATATAATTGAAAAGTTTATTCTAATAAAATGAAAAGATAAACGATTTTGTAGTAATTTTAAGATAATATTAAAAATTTAATGTTTAATTACGTAGGATACGTTTTTTAAAAAACTAATAATTTC
>NW_019101723.1:0-5881 GCF_001856785.1 Myzus persicae | reverse complement strand
GCGTCTTTCAAAGATGATAGTTCTATTTTTTTGTATTATTATTAGTAGACACTTCTTTAGCTGCTTCATCGGAATTTTTCGTTTCCAGGTATGCTCTTGTAAGCGTGTATCCAGAACTTCATAACCTTCTTTTGTCAATTTTTGTGATTAATAAAATTAATATTTAAATGTTAAAAAAAATAATTTAATATTAGTTTTTATGTTGTTTGCAGTAGGTATACTTATTATTTTTTACACTAATGCACTTATAGCTATGTGCAAAAAAACAAAATGTTGACTAGTTTTTATCATATTTTTTTTATTTTGTTGATTTTTTTCTTTCCAAATGTTTTAATTTTAATTTTATATTTTGAAGTAGAATACATTTGCAAACAATTATGGACATGTATACAAAATTGAACATTTTACATTCTATGTTTTTGTACACTGAAAAAATGTTTATGCTATATTTGTTCGTCATAGTTTATCGGGCACAACGAAGATGCCCTGAATACGACGATAAATCATTTTTACATCGTTAGTGCTCACATCAAGCCGAGAGGTGAAGAAGGCGGTGGAATATTTCCGACGAGAGAAGAGAAATGGGAAGCGATGACTTACGCCGGTTCGCTATCTGGATACGCGAGCGGTCACAACTACCACGGCTTGGTGTTTTCAGTCAATACGATATTCGCGAAAAAACTCAGCAGAAATAAAATACGTGAGTTGAATTACTTTAACGTTGATCGCAAGTTGATGCACAATGTACCGATAGCCTATGAGTTATGACGCAAAATTATGCCAAAAAACAATAAATTTTGCATTTTTTTTTGTAACACTAAAAAACTTGTGTACAATTTATTTTTTTATATATCTCATTAGAGTATCAGACATACATACTGAATTATGTGTATTATATGGGGCTAGTATTAGTAAAATGAAAACAATGTGATACAATAATAATAACGCATTTTAACATAAATATATTACGTAATATTATTAGATTGTAAAAAATGTTATCACTTGTCACTTGTCACTTGTCAGTGATTAAACATAACTGCCATGTCCAAAACTTCTGTGAGCTAATATGTTTGCGTCCAGATGAATATTTTCAAATAATATGATGTACAAACTATTTTTTATGACTTATAGTATTTGTGTATTTAAACAGATGACTTTAATTGAATAGAAAAAAATTTGAATTAAAATAATATAGGAAAATATAATGGTATTTAAGACTCATAATAATAAATTTTAAAATGTATATATTATTATCTGTGGCACGGCGTAACACATAGGTGATATAGGTGCATTGCTGTGTTCAAGAATAAAAATATTACGTTTAGAAGTGTTTAACATGGGAATTATTCGTACGTAATATTATTATGATTTTGGTTTAGACGTGCGTTAATATTTTAGTTTAGAGTTTTGATTTAAAGGAAAATGATTTTAACACTTAAGTCATAAACTATCATAATTTGTGTAATGACAGCTCATCTTTACCTATCAAAATAGTCAAGTTGAAAAATTAAATGAATTGATCCATATTATCTATAACTTATATCACACACAACAATTTAGAAAAATTAACACATTTAGGTACCAGACCTAACCTAAGTTACCTTAACTATTTTTATATGTTGCATAATATACTTTTGTTATTTTCTTAATAAGTGCATATTCGATAGGTGTTAATAAGTGGTTGCAAGTATGACGTATCTATTAATATTTAATTCACTTTAAATATTCATTAANATAACTTTCTTACATTCATGTGTCTACCAAAATGTTGTCACACTCAAATGTACGTTTCAGCTCGGGTGTTTTTGACACGAGCACTGTTGGCTTCCAAGGCCAACATTAATGAAATTAAAGACATACTAACCAATCACGGAGCCGGTACGGCAGACGCGTTTCACGTAAACGCCGGTTTCCTCGAAGGAAGCAGATGTAACCGGGTATTCTATTCGATCGAGGTGACCCCGTCGGAAACCGATCAGATGTCAAAAGTGATCGTAACATCGGTAGACACCGAATCCATAGCCTTTTACACGAACAAGTAACCGTCCACACAATAAAATATTACAATCTTATAGTCATATATTCATAATACATGATATAAATATTTTTTAACTATAAAATATCTCGACACAATAGTTTTTAAAGTCCGCGCCCAATCAGATGTTTTATACTGACTGTTTAGGTCTTAGATTTCCCGCGATAGGACTTACAATAATCAAATGTGTTGTTTCTGTTGTGTGTCTAACGTCCCTTTTAGGAGCAATACAAATCTCAATATTCAACTTTGCGGGTGGTTTTTGGTTGTGAATTGAATTTATTTGAACTTTGTGGTACATTTCCCAGTTTTTATAAAATAGAAAAACTAGAATATAATATACGCAACACCGGTTTTTGACAAATTCGTCCATAAATAAATCCATAATAGGACAAATCATGTAATTAAAGTACTTACCTATTTTAAATTAATTATATTTTCATAATCTCAACAATTTAATAATTTAATATATAAGCTTTAATAACTGTCTTATTATCACAAAAAATATATCATCTCGTTCCCATACAGTATGTATTAAGAGAAGAAAATTTGGTATTTTGTTGATAGATTACAATTTTCGGATTGCGAGGAACTAAAAGAATCTGGATGGAAAAGCAGCGTGGCCAGAGAAAAAGTGTTTGAGGAATTACTGTTACAGGAACCAATATCAAGCTTGCAAGACATTCTGAGAATATTGGGATCCACTCGCGGTGGAAAATGGCAAATTTTTAGGGACAGGGATAGTGATTTTGTCAACACGATCAATCTCGGTAAGATAAAACTAAAGAGATACGAAACATTGACTAAAATACAGTGGTTGTTGTTGCTGTACAGTTATAACTATATCGAAGAACTGGAATTTTTTTCCAGTAAAACTATTTTTAATATGACGAAAAAGAGAAACCCATTTAAAAGAAAAACACGTGACTGGAATTTTTTGGTTTCTAAAAAAAGCAAGACTTAAATTGATTTACAAGATTTATATCAATTACTTATACTAACACTTTTAGCGGTTGACGTTGAAGTGTATGTTTCTTTTTAGTTTGAATAATAATCTTGAATATTGATAGTGCTTTCAGTCACAAATAATTGCAAATTATTTTTTAGTCTAAACATAAAAATGTCCCTATAATATTTTCAATTTTAACTACTAAGGTTTAACAATTTAAAACAAGGTTTCTCATAAGTTTTTTTTATAGAAACATAAACATCTCAAAAAAACATATCCAACTTTCAAAATGTTCAAATTTTGGTAATATTATATCTTTTTAATTGTATTTATTTATTTTATTACAATTTCAAAATTATTGTTCGTTGGAACTTTTCGCTGTATAACTTGCTGGTACACTGTATCACTCCACTCATTATCCTATAAATATTTTTCAATTCTGTTTGTGGGACAGTAAACTACACCAATGGATCATGAATTGCTATGACTTACAATTTTTTTAATTCATGTATTTTGCGAATGCGCAATAGAACTTCATTTTTGAAATTGCAACCAGTTGTATGATATAATTTTCGTATAGATAGATTTTTTTCAAGTAATTTTGATTCGTCAACTTGTATCCTAAAACCAAATTTGGCGTTATTAGAGCTAGGAATAATTTTTAAAAAAAATGTATTAAACTTTATTCAATTGTACGTAATTTTGGGTGGGCATACTCGGAAAGCCGAGAAAGTACCAACAAGAGCGAGCAAGAATTTGCAGCAGTGACCAACAAGTACATGCTCACCCCAAAGTTCATACATTTAAATTAAATTTAATACATTTAAAAAAAAAAATTATACCTAGCTCTATTTTTTAACAATTTACTTTTGAAATACAAGTTGATGGATCAAAATAACTTGAAAAAATGCAATCCAAAAATGATATGCAATATAAGGATCGGCATTAAAAAAAAATGAAGTTTTATTGCGCATGTACAAAATGCACAAGTTGAAAAAATTTAAGTAATAGGGTTTATGATCCACTACCTAGTAAAGATTAATGTCCCATAAACAGATTTGAAAAATATTTACAAGATAATTAGTGATGAAATGTACCCTATTTCCGAGAACACACTGTAAAACTATGTATTTTAAATATGTAATGACTTTTTCAAAACATTTCGATTAATTTAAAACTATTTGAACCAGTCCATGGAACGTTAGTTCTTACCAGTTGATAACTATATACGATTTATACGTATATTGGGTTTTGTTATTGGGTTCGAATTAGTTCAACTTACCTACCTTATTACTAATAGAAAAATAAATTACTAATTCCAATGTAAATATCTACTTACTGCACATAACAGTAATTCGTTATCTGTTCAATATAGTAAGTTTTGTTGTATTCCAACTTTAACAAAGTTATTCATTTTAGTGGCGATTTATCTAAATTTATTTAAAATGTCGTTATATACAGTCGTACACAGTTATAAAATATGTGTGTAATTTTTTAATTTAGCTACACTAATTACATTGTTAAATGTTGCATTGGTTAGTATACATTTCAGTATATTAATTTTTTTTTTTTAATTATTTACTTACAGGAGTTTTTGATTTTATTGAAAAAACGTGGACGATATGGACAAATAATCCCTTGACCAATCCTCCTATTATAAAGCTGTCGTTAAAATTCACGACTTTCATCAGTCCTTTTATAAATGAAGAAACTGAAAACCAGCCATATATTAGTAGAATTACATCAGGGATTTCTGATATTTATAAAAATGGTTTGGAGAAGTTCAAAAATATGTTTGATATAAGATTATATTAATACAAATTTTAAATTTAAATTTTACCAGGCTATTAACTTCACTAATTTAAAATTGTAATAACTTAAGTACATACGCACATATGTTAATTTATTATGCTTTATAATATTTTCTTAACGCAATTGAATACAACATTAGCAAATGGTAACAACTATATTTTTTGTTTTTTGAATATATTACAAGTTCTTTTTTTACCTTATATACATTACGAATATTATCCGATGGTCTTTAAAATGTATTATAAAATATCCGAATAAATTCTGATGAAGCACTCTTGGATTGTATTCAAAACAAAGAGAATTGTTATAACCCTTAGCTCAAATATGAGATATCCATGTGCAGTTAATCTGCTGCCATTAATGAAGTACTCTGAAATACATTTAGGCTCGGTTGATAAAAAAAAATAGTTGAATTTATGTTTTGTGATTTGCTTCCTTGAGGAGAATTGAATAGTTACGATTTATTAAAACTAAAATCATTTTTACATGGTTGCAATTTTAAATTGATTTTTATAAAGAACCTTATTCAAAATGCACAAATTAATCGATTTAACATTTCAATCAATGAACTCTATTGTAAATTATAATAAAATTCTCTGGTATTTTAGTGCATTGTAAATAAAATGGTGAATAGCACTTTTAGTTTAGAAAGTGAATGAGTTTAATCGGTCGTAGTAACGAGGTCCTGAACAGACCTTTCATTTTTTATTTAATATCCCTAATGATTGAAAAATAAGTTTTGAATGATCGAGGAGGATAGTGCCCTCTTAGTTTTATTTATTTACACTTATGAATATATAAATTATAGACCAACGATTGGAGGAGCTGTGATCGAAATTATACAAATGAAAAAAAATCGATTTCTTGTGAAAGACAGCAGGAGCAAGGAAATAAGAACCGTATACACCTCAGTGTCGTACAATTTGTACATTTTGGAATTAGGTAATACATTTAGTGTAGAGTTAAAAATTCGTAAGAGACTCAAGACCAATAGATAGTAAAACATAGTTGTTTTACCAATATCCGTACTTATATTGATTCATATCATAGCATGTATATTTATTACGGCTCTTCGTATAGACAAT
>NW_019101722.1:0-5828 GCF_001856785.1 Myzus persicae | reverse complement strand
TTTAGTACCATTATAAATCGTAAATGGTTTTAGAGTGTTATCAACCAAGTATTTTAATATAAATTGTGAATCATATCCTTTTGCGTAATGTGCTATAAATGTATAACCCCTATATTCCTCGGATATTACATGTTTACAAAATTCTTCATTTGTATCAAACATAATTTTATTTCCTTCAAAATCATGAGCAATTATTTTATTTGCGATATGTGTTCCTGTTTCTTGTTGAGCTTCATAATCAAAAAGCAAATATTTTTTCTGTATAACTACAACGATATGGTTTATTTGTACCTCCACAATTGGCATCTGAACCAGTACTTAAATATTTAATGAAATAGTATGTAAGGTGTTTGGTTTAATATTCAAAATAAGATTTCGAAGACGCAAAAAAAAAAAATCATTTTTACCACTTTTAGGAGTATTATGGAGTATGGGTCGAAATAACGTATTTTTAAAAACGGCGTTTTTCCCGCCATTTAATTGTGACGTCACTCCGCATGTCCTATCACCCATGCGGCCTTGCAGTTGCACTACTCGCACTCAATATTATTATTATTTATTATTTTTTGACTGTTGAGCACATCTTTAACACAACGATTTTCAATGTGCTTAAATTTAAAAACACTTTATTTTTTAATAATTTAATTTTTGTCATTTAACATTTAATAATCTTACATAATGGCAACAGTCAAACGTAAAAACAGCGTCTATAAATACTGCTCTGTTCCACTTTGTAAAAACACGAGTGTAAGTACACCAGATAATGCGAAGATCATTTTGATGTATGTAAAAACATGTTAAGTATAAATTAATATTTCTATATAGATTAAAAGAATACCTATATAAAGTTAATTTTTAAATATCTCCAAGATAAGTTTTATTTCTTGACCTTAATAAGGCTCTAAAATTGCATTAACAATTTTTGAAAAAAATGAATAGAATTTATTTTCAAGTGTCAAAGTAAATCAGTGACACTATCCTGTTTTTTTCAGATTGAAAATGATCTTGAAAATTATGTTCAATTTAAGTTAATGGGACTTAAAAGACTTATATTGAAAAAAGGTGTCATTTCACATAAATTTGATTGTCAGTTGGATAGAAAAAGATCTTCTACTGTCCTAAATCGTCCATTATTTTTAAAAAGGAAAAGAAAATTAGATGTGGAAAATGCAGTTAACGAATATAGTTTAAATAAAAGTAAAGTTTTATAATTTTAAATAATTGTATACATTTTAGATACAAATTGGAAACTTTTACAATAATTTATTGTCAATTATAGGTGATAATATATCTGAGGAGATCTGTATTGATGATCAAAATAATACAATTGATTTACAACAAAAAGAATATGTGATGCATAATATAAAAACTAGTGATGTTGGTGTGCAAGTCAATATAAGCAATTTAAAAAGCACAAGATCCAAAAAAATTCAATGCAAATTATCAGAGAATTCAACTAAGTTTAAAACAGTAGCTTGTTCACCTATTAAAGTAAACCTTTTAGAATCTTGTAATACTAAAAATTTATATGTAAAAGAAAACTATTGTTCAGTCTCAGAATCTAGTGATAACAGTTCGGAAACATCAGATGCTTTAGCTCTTTCTAGTTCTATTGAAAGTGAAAATTCATTTAACTTAGATTTTGAATATACTAATGAACGATTTAAAAAAATGGCCTATGAAGTAACTTTACACAATATTAGTAGTAATCCAAAAGCATATATAGGTCTCAATGAAGAATGGTATAAATGTAATTTAATTAAATTAATAAGTTCTCATATAGAACTAGATGAGAGGAATATATTTATAACTTTAATGAAAATAAAACTGAATGATTCATTCAGAAGATTAGGAGATATGTTTGGAATATCTGAAAGTTTAGTCTGCAGACTATTTCATAAAACTTTACCTACACTTTCTGTTTTTTTTAAGCAATTTATATACTGGCCCAAAAAAAAATTAATAAAAGAACTTTTACCTATTCCTTTTCGTTATCGTTATTCATCTGTTCAATCTATTATAGACTGTTTAGAAATAGAAATACCAAAACCATCAGATCCTATTAAACAAGCACTAACATGGTCAGAATATAAAAAATGTAACACATTAAAATACCTTATATCTTCAACTCCAGATGGATTTATTAGTTTTATATCAGATGGTTTTAATGGTAGATGTACTGATGTATTGATAGTAGAGAAAAGTAATTTTTTAAATCTTGTTCCTGAAAATACATCTGTAATGGCAGACCGTGGGTTTAAATGTATTGATGTGTTGTTAAATAAAATTAATTGTGTTCTCATAAGGCCTCCTAGTGTTTCACAAAATTCTAAGTCAACAAAAGATGATGTTTTAGAAACTAAACGTATTGCTAGCCTTCGTATTCATATAGAACGTGTAATAGGACGATTAAGAGAATTTGAAACGTTAAAACCCCATGCACTTATTAACTGTCAATTATTATGTAATACTGATGAAATTATAACTATTGCATGTGGGTTAATAAATCTTCAACAACCAATTATAAAACAATAGTATTTAATAGTTTTTTTTTTTACATAAGTCATTTTTAATTTAAGTGTATTCTAATTTCAAATTATTGTAATCCTTGTTGACTTTTACAATAAATTATTATATTACAATGTAAAATGTTCTTAATATTTAATTTTTATAACTAGTATAATTTTGGAAGTATATTTTTTTCCCAAAATGTACAACATTTTTCAATTAAAGTATCACACATTTGTTTATCATAATCAATATTTACAATGGTAACTTTTTTATTCTTTTCAAATTCAGGGTCAGCAATAGCTAGAATTCCTTTCCACATCTCGTGTATATGCATTTGAATTTGTATTTGAGATAGTACCTACAACATACATAATATTATAAATTAATAATAATAAGATAATTATTTACTGGTTTATATTTTTAATATAAATAAACCTTTGGTTTTACAACTCCATTATCTACATAATTTAAAAATGTAGAATGAGTTGTAGGACATTTTACTTCTAAGACAAAGTCTTCTCCTAGACCATCAGCTGATGCTCCTAATATTGGAAAGTTCTTATCAATAAGTAATCCAGTTTTTTTAATTTTAGAGCCTAAAAGTGTTTCTACTTGTTTTATAACCTGAAACACAAATAATATTATTTAGTGTAATGAAAAATAAATTACAGAATACTACTTACATTTTTAAGTATTAGACTAACCTGTTGTTCCAAATGTATTCCTCTGTTCATTGCTTTGGATAATTTTATCTTTGAGATCCCTAAAATTTGTTTAACCAGAGTACCATCTGTTGTATTACATTTAGATGCTTCATATACCTTGGATGCAGTAATCCGTCCATATCGCATTTCAAACCAACTATTATTGTTGGATTGATCTTGTGTTTCTCTTTCTATTTTTTGTAATATTCCAGCATTTGATTGTATAACACTTTTGATAAAATTAATGAATTCTGAACATTTGACAACTGAACATAAAAAATAAAAATTATAAGGTTATATTATTTTTAAGTGATAAAATCTTAAAAATCTTAAAACAAATGTGGCCATTACCTGTATTCATTTGCTGTTGTGTTCTAAAATCTGACATTAATCTATGTATAGATAAATTTGATATTATACTCAAATAATAGTTGTACTGGCCTAATTGACAATTTATATTATTTTTTCTTCCCAATTCTATTACATCTTCAAACAATTTTGTAACATTTATTTTATTAATGGTTTGTTTTTTTACATTTTTTGGTGGAAATAGGTCTTTAGTGTTCATAAACTTAATACTTGATCCTATACCAGATAGCTTTGGTTTTTTCCAATAACAATCAACTGATGTTACTGATGACTCTTCACTTTTTCTATGTAAATACATAAGAAATGCTAAGCCATGTTTACATCCACCTAAGTTTAATAAGAAAGAATAATAATTATATTTTCTTAAAAATTATTTTTGAAATTAGATATAATTTTACATAAATATGTATTTTAACCATAATACTTAAAATATATAGTTTTAAATAATTAGGTATAATTAGTATTTAATGATATAAAAGTTTATACCTAATGAAGCTGCACAGTCATCACAATTAACTTCTACTATTTTCTCTTCCTCTTCATCCACAGTTAAAGCTACCTTATAATTTTTCTGTCTTATTCTATGTTCTGGACATATTTGTCCTTTAACTAAACAAATATTTCCTTTGCGCAGTAGTTCTACATATCCAATAGCTGAATCACCATAGCTTTCTCGTGTTGATCTATAATATACAATTAGTAAGTAGGTAGGAACTTAATTTATGTTTTGTACAATATTGAAATACAGCCATAGGTTAGGTTAGATGTATGGCAAACTTACCTTTGGGCTTTTGATCCTCTAAGCTCAGGATCATTAAAACAATCACTGTTTTTTATAAAGTCATTAACCATGTATATATTTATTTTGGGTATATTACTAGAACAAGCTTTATCAAACATTTTAGTTGACATTATAATTTTTAAGATCGAAAATAAACTGTTTTATACCACAAAGAATTGTTCACACACAAAAAATAAAGATGGTAAATGTTCATTAAGATTTAATGTGAAATAGAAAAACAATATTTTATCACTGTCACACATTAAAACAAAACATCAATAATATTATTGTAAACGTTTAATCATCAGACGGAATTTCAAGTAGGAATCTATTTTTAAAACCATTGTAATACTAATAGTGTTGGCGAGGCGGTGGATGTTATGGCTAGCAGCTCAAAACATGTACCTACTTGTTTTTAATATAAAAGGGCCTCGCGGCTTGCAGTATATTTTTCCCAAGGGCTCGCAAAAGCTAGCGTCAGCCCTGAATACCTACTCGTCTCTTAATCTAGACTATTTGTATTACTATTCGCCATGGCCATTGCGACACTACTCCCAATAAATTATATATTGTTTGTTTTATACCTAATATTATATTATTATAATATGTAGGACGTAGATGTATATTTAAAATACCTAGGTACTAGGTTTAAGTTATGGTTAAATAGTGAAATACATAATTTATTATTATATGCAGTCCATAAACACTAATTTTGTGTTTTTTTGTTACATTATATTAATATTATTATATTATGTAACTAATCAGCATCATAAAACAACCTAATCCCAGCACCTAGTTGGACTACTTGGACTTAAGTTGCTTGTTTAAGCAACTTACTTAGCCGGCTTGCCGTGTAAACAACGTCTCGCGCGTTGTCGCGGCACTGGCGGCAGCCGTCGTAATGCGGATTGACGTCACGGAATAGACACGCCTACTTTTCCATACCACAGCCACCTGCGACATTTCGAAGGCCAGTATCTCCATAAAAAATGAAAAAAAAAAAAAAAAAAATACTGTTCTCTATCATTTTTCACGTGGACTTAGAAAAGTACAGAAAAAAAAAATTGTTCAGATACTAATTTGTACAGCCTCTCAAACATTTACCTCCTTTTGATGTTCTAGCTAACATATAACATTGATGTTCATTTATTTTCACATATTGTAGACAATTTCTACATTCACTATATTCGCATTCATGATACTTATTTCTTAACAGTATTCTATTACAATCAATACATTTGTATACATTATCACATACATATTTATGATAATTTAAACATACTTGATTATAAGTTATAACAATATCTATTACATTTTTCACAAAATATTCTATTTTTTGAACCTAAATGTATAATTCTATCACCAAAACGTGTACACAATTTACAACCTTTGTAATCTTTAACACATTTATGTTTATCTTTATTTTTATATGGTTTATCACAATCTTTACAATAATAAGACGA
>NW_019101721.1:0-5756 GCF_001856785.1 Myzus persicae | reverse complement strand
TATTATAATAATAAGTGTAATCATTTTTGACGGAAAACATACCATTTTAATATATTTTTAAAAATATTTTAATTTATTTTTTGTATTCAGTAAATGTTATTTTAATTAATAAGTAATAATAACGCGGGATATTTTGTCAAGGATATTTTTACGCGGGATATTTTTTCATGGAATATTTTGTCGGGGATATTTTGGTTTAGGGATATTTTGTCGGGGATATTTTGACCGGGATATTTTTACCGGGATATTTTGACGTGTCACCGTTGAGGTTATGTGATGAACACGATATTAAGTTCATCTGTTTACCTCCTAATACAACACACATAACCCAACCACTGGATATAGCTTTTTTCCGGCCAATGAAGGGGGCATGGAGGGAACTGTTGAGAGAGTGGAAAAAGACAAAAAATGGTTCTTGCTACTCAACTTTACCAAAAGACGTGTTTCCCAGGCTTCTCAACAATTTGATGGAAAAAATTGATTTGAATAAAACACAGAACTTAAAATCAGGATTTGCGAAATCTGGGATCTACCCATTAAATAGACAAAAACTCCTTGATCGATTGGCCGAAAATAAAAATAATACATTAGATAAAGATTTGGTTGGACAGGCATTTTTAGATCGTCTTCAGAAAGAACGACAAGACTTCATAGGCGGACCTGGCAAACCGCGAAAAAAAAAACTGCAAGTTTTACCTGGGGACAGTATTTCGTATGAAGACCTTTACCCGGCACGTGATAATCCTGGACCGGTGCCAAAAAAGAAGAAACGTAATGTTGTGTCCTCTTCCTCCAGTGACGAGTCTGATATTATGCCTATTATTGATGAGTCAGATAGTGGCAGTGAAGTGTACGGATCTGACGATAGCGAGTATGTAGATAACCCTCATGCCGACGAAGCTCATGCCGACGAAGCTCAAACTGACGAAGCTCAAGCCAGCGAACCTGATCAAGCTTCTTACATCGTTGGTGATTTTGTTATAGTCATGTTTGATGGCAACAAGTTTCCTGGTCGGATTACTGCGATAAGTGAAAAAGGCGCAAAAGTGGATTGCATGGAAAAGAGGTCAAAAAGTTGGAGGTGGCCGACAAAACAAGACTGCATCGAATACGAGTGGAGCGACGTAATTGGCAAAATCGAACCACCCATATTATGTAAACGTAATTTTTTCCGTGTTCCAGTTCTTGATGAGTTTGTGAAATCATAAATTTTTAACTTGTACAACTATTTTAGGAAATCATACATTTTTAACTTGTACAACTATTTTACTTAAGCAGAAAAGATTTTTTTTAATAATAATTCAAATAATAATGTAAGTATAGATTTCTGATGAAATAAACAGTTTCTTTTTTCTAAAAGTTGTTTTTATTATGCTATTTTAGCTCATTTTACCATCAAAATACACGTAATTACTTATCAGGTAGTAGCTAATTAACCTAGCATAGGCTAACTTTGGCCCAATGCAGATATAAGGTGAAAACTATAGGGATTTTAGAGGTGGGTTAAAGTTACCCTGTTGCCGGGTAACTTTTGCCCATTTTTTCAAAAAATATATTTTATAGTTAAAAAATTTAAAAATTAAAAATTTGATTTGGCAGAAGGGATGTCTGCACCTACACCTTTACTTGAAAATTGTTATTTTTTAATTTTTTTACTCGCAACCTAGTTAAATTTTGCCCTTAAGTTGAAAAAAGCGCTAAAATGGCGCAAAGTTACCCCGGTTTACGGTACTTAAAATGATCTAAATTTACGTTACTACCTTCCTCCTCATCGTCGGAGGCCTCTCGAGGTCGTGTATTCGAGAATTTGATCAAATACACTATGATATAAATGTAAATGCATGCACATAATATAATTTAATATAATGCAGTCAACAATACTATATTTTATATTTTAATATGTCTTACCTGACTCGCAGCAATCTCTGGATTATGCAATAGGAATCTTAGGTGACACAAACTAATTATTTAAATTACTCAAATAAAAATAAATTTAGAAACACACTGATTATTATAAAAGGAGTCCAGTTGTCGCTCGTAGAATTCGGTCTAGAGGTTGTCAATCTATTTTCGTGGTGCGCCTGCACTCGTGAGAGGTTGTTGGATTGTGTGAGAGGTGCTCATGCACTGATGAGAGGTGATTCGCAGGCGGTCCCATCAAAGGCCTCCGTGTTTCTTAAGATTTACCGTTATCCTTAGTGATAGCTACCCTGATTGGACCATCCCTTGTATCCAGCTTCATAAGAAACAGATCACACAAGTGGCGACAGATGGTCTCAACTATAAGTGAGTTTCTACTTGACCAAATATTGCGAATCGTTCCTTTCATCAGTGATTAATAATATTTTTTGGATTTTTAGCGACTTTCTAATTGCGACAACTCGACCGTTATTCATTTTATTGAATAAGTAAATAATATATACAATTATCATATGTGAGCATATCATTACATCCACCCTACGCTTTTTTGTGTTGTGCCCTCACAACACCACTCACAGGTGAGTGTCAGCGCAATACATCAATTGATATGTTAGACAGAGAGAAAAAAGAGAAGAAAAAAAAATGCTAAGTTTGAAAGTTGAAAGTTTGAATATAATGTAAGTGGGTAACGTCTTTGTTTATACAAAATTTAAGGGTTGATGATAATATACTTTGAGCTTAAAAATATAATGGGAATGGTGTAGGCGTAGGACTAAAGCTTGAGTTCCCATTTCACCATTGCTCTATTTGTATTAGTGTTACTGTTTTATTTTTAAATTTAAATTTCCTAACTTGTGGATTGTAATGATTGCTATACAATTGTTTCTTAAGGTATAACATTGTTGCATATATAATGACATATTGTGATTTTTGCTTAGTTTCTAATTTTATGTGATATTAACTTATTATTTAGAGCTAGTAATATTTGTCTTAAAGTTAATAATTAATTATAGAGTAGTCCTATCCCTCTCTTTTTTTTTTATTTATCTTAATAACATAGGAACTTTTAATTTACCTCTGGTTGATTTTACATCTAATGAGGTTAGCCTAATTTGAGCTTTTTGCTTTGTTTTTATTAATGTATTTGTTTATTTTAGTATTGATATTTTTTTTTCTAGTAAAACTTATGCTAGCTTAATTATGTTTACAGTTTTTTTTACAAGTAATTATTTCTTATCGCTCTAACTTAAATTAAGTTATTTTTACAGTTTTTTTTTTTATATAAATTGTTTTTTTTTTTTTACGAGGACCAATGAAATCGTCTCTTTTATATATATTTTTTTTTATACTGAGAGTCTTCTGTGGTATGGAATTAGTGGTGCTTTGGTTTTCTTATTTTTTGTTTCTGTTTCTATTATTGTATATTCTGAATTTTTAGGATTATAATGTTTTTTGTGTTTATTATGCATAAAGGTCCCCACACACTGCAGCGGTGGCGGTAAAATTCTTTTGTCTTGGCGGTGCCGCCGCGGTGGCGGTAAATTGTGTCCGGACTCATTTAACCGCTACCGCCACCGCGGCAGTGTGTGGAGACCTTTAAGTGGTGAGTTACGTTTGAAAATAACCCACCGGTCAGTTTGATGCTCCATCCAATTGTGTTGTACAATAATGTTAGATTTAACCCTGTGTTTATACAAGTTATGACCAATTTAAAAATAATGACTAAGCCTAACAAGCCTGACGTTATGTTACCGAAACTCGTGAAACAGCCCCATATGTTATGTATTTCCCAGTGGCGTAGTTACGGGGGGGGGGGGGGTTAAGGGGTTTGCACCCCCCCCCCATCCAAAACAAAATGTTTATATTGGTTATAATTTTAAATAATAGTTATACTAAATAATACTAGTACAAATTAACGTGTATATTATTATGACTATTTATAATAATATCCCTGGTTGTAGAAATTATCCGAGTGTTTACACTTCTATTTTAAGAAAGCCCAATAAAATAAAATCGACGAAAACAGCGATAACGGCCTCCGACGTTCAGCACACTGACGCCGGTCGATAATATTACTATCTGTCGACCGACATAATATTTCATTTGATTGTTAGAGTTTGAAACATTAGTACGCGTATCAACTATGGATAAATTTGTTATAAAGGTAAGCATATTAAACAATATTGCATTATTTTTATACAATATTAATACATTAATATAATTAATTACTTATTTACGCATAGCTTAAACTTTGCAAACATTATTTTATTTATTCTAAAAAAATTATAATTCAATTGTTGCGTATTTAACAGTTTTAGTATTTATTATTTATTTTTATTGATGTTACTGTCAAGTATTTAATGTTTATTTTATAGTACATAATACTAGCTTCTATTAAAGTATATTTTTATATTTTAAAATTTTATAATATTCCTTAACGAATACAAACAATTGATCAAAATATTAATTTTGTATTTTAGAAATCGAAACCTAAAGATTCTACCATAGAAAATTCTTTAGCACCTAAAAATGATCTAAATATTAAGACTCCTGAAACCTGTATACCTTCTTCATCTTTTACTTCAGTTGATATAAGAATTAATGACATAATATATTTTGTTAACCGTGTGTTATCTCATAGTGAAATTCATACAGTTATAAATAATATATGGACGCCAGATATAACGTTTAATTTTCCCATACATAAAATCGGTTCATGATTTTATCGAACTTTTAGAATGTGTCATTGATTCCTTAGACACAATTAGTAGTTGGGCCGATGGTGATACCTCAAGTCAAGCAAATAATTTAAAAAATTCAATTTTACAAGGAGAGTTTATCATATCACTTTTGGTTTTATCTAAAATATTTGCTATTGGATTGCCACTGTCTAAACAATTCCAAAGCGTTGCTATTGATTTAAGAGAAGCTATGGTTTTAGCTAATGCGACACTGTCTGAATTAAAAACAATTCGAAGTAACGTTGATGAATATTTTCATGATATCTACACAAAAGCATCTGCTCTAGCTGAGGAGTTGTGTTTTTCAATAACATTACCTCGAATTGCACGTAAACAAAAAAACAGAGATAACTATTCAGTGAATACACCTGAAGAATATTTTAAAATAACAATATTCATACCCTATTTAGACTTGTTTATTAACGAAATTGAATCAAGATTTATTGAACATCAGAAAATATTAAAAGGATTTCAAAACTTATTTCCAAAAACGACAGAAATGTCAACACTTGAAAAAGATGAATTTATTAGTTTGATAGATTTTTATAATGATGATTTGGCAGATAACAATAAAGATATTTTGATATCTGAGTTAAAACTTTGGCAACGTAAAATACTTGCATTAGATAAACAACCTACAAATGCTATGGATGCTTTAACTATCTGCAATGACATGTATCCAAATATATACAAATTACTACAAATATTAGCAACACTACCTGTTTCAACAGCTTCATCCGAAAGGTCTTTTTCGTCATTGAAGAGAATTAAAACGTACCTAAGGAATACAATGTCAGAGGTATTTATATAATATATTATATTATAGGAACTGTATATTTAATTAAACAAAAATATGAATGATATTTTAAATTTTTAGAAAAGATTAAATGGATTGGCAATGCTGTCCATTCATCGTTCAATATCAGTGGATGCAAAGGAAGTGTTGGACGAATTATCTACAAACAAACGACGGGTGGATTTTATTTTATGAATTTCCTATTATAATAAAAATAAAAAAATAAAAATAAAAATGAACTTTAGTTTAACTAATAACTTGTAAATTTGATCATAAAAATATTTTAAACCCCCCCCCCC
>NW_019101720.1:0-5841 GCF_001856785.1 Myzus persicae | reverse complement strand
TTTTTTTTAATGTTATACTATATTTTATTTTGTTAAAAGTCAAGTTAAGACTGATGTTTTTATATATCTACCTTTTTTTTTTAATGTTATACCGTATTTTATTTTGTTGAACTAATATTGTTTTACATCTTATGATTTTATTAATAATAAAGATGTTTAAACCACAGGTTAAAAGTCAAGTTAAGACTGATATTTTTAAATACCTACCTATTTGTTGTAATGTTATACTTTATACCTAATTATTTTGTTGAACTAAGACAGTTTTAATAAACGATTTTTATAATGCACATTTAGTGTAGCAAATCAAAGTTTTTTATTAACCAGAACCTAATTTTTCAGTTAATGATTGAATATTTGAATATCTAATAGTATTAGCTACCCCGTGTAAACGTCACTAATATAAAAGTAAATACATTTTTTGTTATTGCAGGATTTTTGAAACTTTTTTATGATTTTGTTGAGGAAAATTTGTTTTGGAGAATTTTGGAGATTTTTTTTTTATAATTTGGCGAATTTTGGAGATTTTTTCGATGATAACGTTTGGGGAATTTTCGAAACTTTTTTATGATTTTGTTGAGGAATTTTTAATTTTTGATCTGGCAACACTGGTCGTCGTCCAAGACACACATTGTCCGCTTGCCCACCGTTCCGCCATCTTCACTGGTCGCCGTCCAAGTCTCACTTGCACATCCACCGCTCCGAGGCCTGCTCCCAGTGGCAGCTTCTGCACCCGCCCACCACAGTGCGCCAAGTGGTGTTACCACGCACAAAAAGTTCGCGATCAGGCCGGTGTCGATTTCGAGTCGGCATGACTAACTTATCCCCCGCGGGGCACCGCTGGATTCACCGCCAGGTCAATCATCATTTTTGTGATAAGGTCCCCCGAATCGGTTTTTCGCTTATATCTCAGCTGGATCAGCTCGGAGAGCTTCGGGAGCAAAAATTTGCCCCCCATATCTCCCCGATTTCCCCAGGTCACCACTGACGAGACCCCGAAACCCCGAACCCTCTACCCCCCCCCCCAGAGGCTCTACCCCCCCATAGGGCCCTTTTAGTCAGGCAACCCGCCGAGGAACACGGTTACAAGCCGAACACCCCATGACGATCCCTTAGCCTGGACCCGAACAGGCCCTAGAGGCCTACGACAAGAGTCACCCCCCTCTAGGGGCCGTGGCCCGGAAACGCGCCAAACCCCAGGGCAATAAAAAACCCCCTTACAACTAGCATGTCTGAACACGGTAACGACGACTACATGAAGGAAGACGACGTCGAGGTTACCGACGTAGACAGCATGTCCCCCACCTCCCAGTACCTCGCCACGGGCGAGCTACCACCGTTGACAGGCAAGAGGAAGAACGATAGTAGCGCAAGCTAAAGCGCCGAACAGAGCCCTTGCGACATCGAGGCAGGACTGAAGTTCATTAGGTCGACCCTGAACTCTGCGGTCAACGTGACCAAGATGAAACCGAACAAGGTCGTCCCTGGGATCCACCGCCTGACGGCTCTACTGGCCGATATGTCTAAGGTCCTGGATGGACTGCTAACTAAGAAGGGCAAGCTCGTCTCCCCTAAGGCGTCCCCGTCCCTAAAAAAGGTCAAAGACAGTGAACCTGAGAAGCCCGTCATGATCGACGCCAGCACCGACACAATCCTGACCCCAAGCTGGTGGGACAACGATGAAGTGTTCGAGGCGGATCACACGAAGAAGAGGAGCGTGCGTAAGCCACAAGAGGCAGGTTGGCCTAAGCTCGGCCAAACCAAAGGGACTGAGGCAGAATCGGCAATGGACACGGACGAGGAAGCACCGTGGTCCAACGTCGTCAAGAGGAGTACGAGGAGGCGGAAGACCGTCACGGATCCCCGCCCACCCACCACCGCGGCACGCTCAAAGTCTCCCCCTACACAAAGACTGTAGGTCTACAGCAGACGAGAATAGAATCAATCCAGACATCAGTGACAAAAAGTGTAACCCAAGCGCCCAACTACTAAGGGCTCACACCACTGATAGAATTTATTACTGAGTTGGCAATGTCTAGCTTGATTCATTAACGAACATTAAAGACAAGTGGGTTGATAACTAAAAAGACCAATGACAGAAAAATGTTCAAATCCTCAAATATTAAACTTTTTAGTTGGTGGGATAGTAATAATTATAGTAAGTTTATTAAACCAAATTACTAATTTTTAATTTTTATAGTTTGTAATATTAATATTATTTTCTTCACATTTTAATTCTAATATCATATAAATTAAATTATTACAATAAAATGTATTACTAATTTATTACAGAACCAGAAGAAGATATAAATTTAGTTTTAAACCAAATTAGACATGACAATTGCAGTTTACCAGGATTAGAACGACAATGGAGTGCAACAGTTAGTTATAGATTAAATACAATTAAAAATGCCACGTCAACTCAAGAAATAATTATAGAATGGCCAAGCTATATGATACCAATGGAATATAAATTAGTATGTAAAAATATATTTAATATTGGATTACATTTATATTATATTATTGTACTTTACCAATAGTTAATAAATTTAAACATACAAATCATTACTATTATTATTATATGACATTAAAATGAATTATTGTAATAATATAAGTAACCTATTTAGTATATTTTGGTTAATAATTTTATTAATTAGGTATATTATTTCTTGATACATATATTTTAATATTTAGGTATTAAATAGACTCAATTATCAACTGATTTAACCTAATATCATTTAATAAAGTATAAATCATACACTAGGTATCTTTCATCTTTCCTGATTATTTTTAGATTGACATTGACTTTAAAGCACTATATCCAAATTGTTTTAATGTTCTTGGAAATTATGAATTAAAATTGGAAAAGATATTTGGTGCTCTGATGACTAAAATCAAGGATTACAATTCTCGGAACATGTTAAAAAGTCTTACAGATATTGAAAACCAAAGTGAAAGTAAATCATTAATTTATTATTACATACATTTTATAAATAAAATTATCTTCAATAACAAATTTTTTTCAGATGTTAAACAAGCTGTTTCATTTTAATTATTAGTTATTACACTCAATGTTTGTTCCTACATCAAAGAAAAAGTTACAATTGACGACAGAGGAAAAAAATATAGTAAAATTTTCAATAAAAGATTCACAAAATACCTTCATGGTATTTAGTAGCACAGTAACAATGGTCGAAGAGTATATAACTAATCGTAACCAACTTAAATTGCCGATTCAGCCCTTTATTATAATTGTTGGTAAACCACTAGAACCAAGAGAAATAATTGTTTATTTTGATTCAATTTAAAGTTTTTTCTGTCATAAGAGCAATAGATCTATGCTTTAAAATATTTCAACTATTTAATTTGGAATATCCAATTCAATCAGGTACAGTTTGGCATTTAATTCAAAAATACTTGTACTCAATTAAAACAAAATTTGATAAATCTTACCCTAATTTAAACCAAATAATTTATGACTTAGAAAATAATGTATAATGAACAAAATTATGTAGTACATTTAAACAAACTAGGTTTTTTTTACAATTGCTTTTACTATAATATTAAAAAGCCACTTACTAATTTGTCTAATTTAAGAGTGTAATATTTATAAATGAATATGCTACCTTTTCTTTATATTTATATCTATATTATCCATCTATATTTATCTGTACATAATACAACCTACTGTTATCTAATAATATATTTATACTTATAAGTACAAGTACAGTTGTACTTAATAATATTATATTGAATATAAGTAATACTTACTGACTCATGTACAATTCTAATTTATGCCTATATATTTGTATTTATATTAAGTTATATTACTTATAATACTTATATTGTTAAACTTTAAACTACAATAAATAATTAATTGGACTTTATTATCATGAAATGGATTTTTAATTCATGCAAATATATTTATGATTAAATTTAGTTTTATCCCCACAAATCCACAACAAACCATTAATATATAAATGGCATATTAAAAGGTAGTATTGTTGTTAACACAATATGTATTATCCAAACAATAATATTAAAATGTTGGTATCAATAAATCTATTTTATCAAATTGATAAAAAAAAATTGTATGGCAACAAATTATTTCATGATTCAAAAAGACAATTATTATTGAGTTAACAAAAATAATGATCCCACTGATAAAATATTCTATGGTGTGCTAATACTATTTTGTTGGAATGATCAAATATTAAGCTAGGCGCAACAAAAGTGTATTATCAATATCATAATATCGTCGGCTAATAGGCCAATTGATGTAACCCTCACTTTTTTCTAATTTCAGGTTATGATTAAAATGGATTATTATAGAGAAAATACACATTGTGGACAAATATTGTAACCCTCAGATGATTAATTCCCGTCTAAATTCAACTTAATTAAATTTTTTTTAGTGTAAGACACACTGTTAAAACAGTGTCAATTGATGTAAGCCACGACGTTAATATCAACGTCATGTTCAAATAATTTTTTCTTCAGCAAGCCAATTAGTGTAAGCCTACAGCATATCCCTATATAGTGTTTTAAGTGGTCTACAATCTTACAGGCCAAATAGTGTAAACCACTATAAAATTATACTTAAGTATTATTTTCTACTACGTTTTATTTAAATTAATACGGTAATTTATTGTTATATTATTTATATTATTATAACTATTACAATATAATGTTGTTATTCGTTGAAAACACTGATATAAATAAAAATAATAGAGTGTATCATAACAATTCAACTGATAAGAAACCTAATCAGTCATCGTAGAACATTTTATTTTAAACAATAAACTTTATTTTTATGCTTAAATGAATTATGTTAAAGAACTTAGAAGATAATAACAGTATAAGACACACTAGTAAACTAGTTATAAGACACACTAGTAAACTAGTTATAGTTTTAATGCAGGTTTTTTGTAGTTAATTGTGTACAGCGTTTCAATATCATTATGAATACCAAAACTTCATTGAATAGTGCTAGTAAGATGATAAATCTTGTTTTGCCAAATAATTACAACAGAGACAGAATACAAACAAACGATCAGCAAAATGTAAGTAATCAATTAAAATCAATTAATAAAATGAAAAATGTTCAAAAATGGGTAAACTCTATTCCATTGAAAATAAATGAAGATACAGAAGTTGTCTTTTCTAATCAAGATGAAGTAGATGAACAAATAACTCAAGACTCTATGACTTGTGTTCAAGATTGTATAGTTATTAACATACCAACAGCAATTAATAATAATGAACTGAGCACTAATAATAAAAATACAAACTGCCTAGAAAACTGTAGTATTATTAATAATGATGTTACATTTGAAGTGAACATGTGTACAAATGATTATAATATAAATAATATTATAATTAATGAAGCTAATAGCATAAACAATAGTTGTCATACCATGGAGGTTGAGGTACTTGAAGATGCAAATAATTATGATAATACACAGATTGGTGTAAGTGCCTACAAGAAATTGTCTAGAGGTAATAAACGCAAGATAAATGCAACACTCAGAATAGAAGGAAAATCATATAAGACTAGAAAAGGGACTGTAATTAAAGAAAAATCTGTCCAACCAAACCCGTGCTACTCAAAAAAGTGTCAAAATAGTTGTGGTATTATAACTGAAGAATTAAGACAAAATGTTTTCGAAGCATTCTATGAACTAGATGGTCAGCAGAGAAAAGATTTTCTTATAGCATCAATACAGACTGAGCCAGTAAAAAGAAGATACTCAAGTTCTACTGATATTAAAAAAACCTGTTCAAATTCTTATTTTCTACCAATTGATGGTGTAATGACAAAAGTTTGTCAACAATTTCTTTTGA
>NW_019101719.1:4923-5799 GCF_001856785.1 Myzus persicae | reverse complement strand
AACTCATACAAATTTGATTATGAGTATTATGTGTTAAACCTACTACCTAATAGTTTTGTCCTGATCACTATACTTACTCAAAATATATTCTTTTCGATAAAAATATTTTTATTATTTTATAATTTAACTATATTAGGTTATCTACTTAAATAAATGTTTAATTACCATTGTTGCTATTAAATTTATTGTGTTTGCACAACATCGATGGTGTTTTGGTAATGCATAAGGCAACATGGTCTTCATCATTTAGAAGGTTCAAGTAGAATGTGTCGATTTCTTCTAAATCATTAACAACCGTATCGTTCACTAGCAATGTATCAGTATATAGTCATGCAGTCATGTAAATATCAACAACTTTTGTTGATGCTGCAACTAAACACTATTTAATAAAACAAAAAATAAAAATAAACAGTACACATTCTTACTTTGACTAGTAAATTTTTTGTTCTTCAAAACATCTTCTAAAACTGGTTGTTCTAAAGAACTAAAAGCATTATGCTTCAATGATCCATCATTGCATCTCTTTGAAGTGTTTATGTTCGCCTGGGAAGACCACGTCCACCGAAATGTAAACTCTCACGTATCATGTATATTTTTTTTAATATATAACGTAGGACTATGTCTGGGGGTACTACGGAGACTGTCTTGAATGCCCCCACGTATGTATAATTATTTGTCCTGTTTTTCAAAATAAACGATGGCGGCGTCGCGGAAGCAATGCGCAAGCAGTCCCCGCGGCGTCGTCGGTTCAAAACTGCAAAAAAAAAGGTATTTGTGTGGTATTTAAAATTAATTTAACATACAAGATATTAGATGGGTCGACTGTCATAGGCAGGTATGAAATTAACATTGTACTTACGCTTAAATGTTTTCTTA
>NW_019101719.1:0-4717 GCF_001856785.1 Myzus persicae | reverse complement strand
AAAAAAAAAGGTATTTGTGTGGTATTTAAAATTAATTTAACATACAAGATATTAGATGGGTCAACTGTCATAGGCAGGTATGAAATTAACATTGTACTTACGCTTAAATGTTTTCTTATATTAGAGTTTGAACGTGAATCCACCTTGTAACACTTTGTATCGACACAACTTGAGCACTCCACTTTCAGCTTCTTGTAAAAAAATTATCCTCAATGACTCTTAATACTTTAAAACATTTTTGATAATTTGGCCAGGGTAAATTGGTTCTTCTAAATCTGCAACCTGATGCAATACAATTATTTACAATCTGTAGGAACGTCAAGCAGACAATAGCGAACACGATACGAATAATACGAACCCAATTAATAAATATTAAAAAAGTGTAATATGGCGTAGAGGGCTATACATGCAATATTGTAATAGTGCATAACTGATTGTGCGCTAATGAACAATTATTGGCAATTGGTTATTCGTAGTCCGTACACACAAAAATAATATTATTTTCTGATAAAATTATGAAAATATGATAATACCACGTTCCACATATTATTATTATGGTGTTATATTAATTTAATTGGCGACATAGCCATATTCATTTATTTATAGCAGAATCAGTTATCGGTCAATATCAATGTTTGTGTTCTATATTGTCTATAATGTAAGATTATAGCTTTTAACACGGACTAAGATACGGCGGCTTTAGAAACATTTGAGGGCCACTGATAAGGTAGTCGATACCAGTCCATACGATCTTAGTCCGTGGGTAGTGGATACATTATACTTATATTTAGCGACTGTAAAGTCACGAGCTGCGATCCAACTATACCCACGCCACGGGTTATTTAGTTGGGTTTAGTGAGGGTTTGTGAGGTTTAGTGAGGTTTTATGAGGTTTATTAGTTGGGTTTAGTGTGGTTTAATCTACCCTAACGCTACTAACGGCGTTGGCCGGTATTATTATTTAGATCTAAACTAATTCGACAACAGCAGCGCCATCTACTGCCGCCGTATTATACTAACCCCTAAAACGTACGTAAGAAACTAGCCGTCACGGCTCTTCAGTTTCCTGAAAGAAGTGATTTTTAGTGAGAATTAGATGGGTTTCGTGAGGTTTAGATAAGTTTCGTGAGGTTTAGATGGGTTTCGTGAGGTTTAATCTACCCTAACGCTGGTAAAGGCGTTGGCCGGTATTATTATTTAGATCTAAGCTAATTCGGTAACAGCAGCGCCATCTACTGCCGCCGTATTATACTAACCCCTAAAACGTACGTAAGAAGTTAGCCGTCACGGCTCTTCAGTTTCCTGAAAGATGAGATGCTAAGTGAGGTTTAGATGGGTTTCGTGAGGTTTAATCTAACCTAACGCTGGTAAAGGCGTTGGCCGGTATTATTATTTTGATATAAACTTATTCGATAACAGCAGCGCCATCTACTGCCGCCGTATTATAATAACCAAGTATACGTACGTAAGCAGCGCCATCTACTGCCGCCGTATTATACTAACCCATATTACGTACGTAAGAAACTGGCCGTCACGACTCACGGCTTTTCTGTTTTTTGAAAGATGAGATGTTAAGTGAGGTTTAGATGGGTTTCGTGAGGTTTAGTTGGGTTTCGTGAGGTTTAATCTAACCTAACGCTGCTAACGGCGTTGGCCGGTATTATTATTAAGAAGTAAGAACCAAATTAATTCGATAACAGCAGCGCCATCTACTGCCGCGGTATTATACTAACCCCTAATACGTACGTAAGCAGCGCCATCTACTGCCGCCGTGTTATACTAACCCGTAATACGTACGTAAGAAACTGGCCGTCACGGCTCTTCAGTTTCCTAGATAGATAGCGCAGTCATATACGATTTTTCAACATTGTTTATTCGGCCATGGTTCCATTGAGTTACTTTTTTAGGATAACTTATTGAGGGGTTTCATTTCTCCGTCAATGTAAAACGCTTCTATTTTTAGACTTCGTGTACCGTTAAATAGCATTTTCATTTTATTTATTTGAATTACATAAAATATTTAAAAATCAATTATTTATTTTGTGTATTCCTTTGAACTTTCAAATAAATATCTACGAGATCACTAAATCCAAAATAAATTTCCTGTACATTGAAATCTGCATTCGCTGCACTCGTGCACACGCCCATGGCAGGTGGATTATTTTTTTACAAAACCTCGGGGAGTGGGGACATAAGAAGGCATCGGGTCACTGTGCCTTTGCACTGCAGCACAGTGGGCCAGTCAGCTCCTGGTTTTTATGTACATTTATATTAAGGATTCATTTATTATATACTGAAATGTTAGGTTCAGGGCCGACTCAATGTGGTAGCAAAATAGGCAGCCGCCTAGGGCGGCACTAGTGTGGGGACGGCAAATTTCGAATGAACCAAAGTGATTTAATTATTATAATATAATGTAGTATGCTGAATTGTATGTTTATTGTTCAAAATATACAAAAATAAATGTGTAATAACTAATAATAATATACTATTGATACTTCGTTTACCGAGAACGTAACCAAATGTAGCTGTAGCACTTCACATTATTTTAACTATGCTTGTGTCGGTTGCATCTGGTGAACGGAACTTTTCCATATTAAAAATAATTAAAAACTATTTGAGGTCTTCTATGAATCAAGAAAGGTTAAGTGATCTTGCTACAATTCCTATTGAAAAGAAGTAATGGAAAACCTGGAGTTTAAAAATGTACCGACTGATTTTGCCCAAGAAAACGCTCGCAAAATTAATTTCATTTAATATATTTTTAATTGTGTAGTTACATATTTTTTAATGTTTAATTAAATACATATTGTTGATCTATGAAAATGATACTGAATGAGTGACGATGGTCAAAAATATTACTTGTTTTATTTCATTCCCAACATTTATATTAATTTTATTATTATTATTTTATATTTTGTAAAGAAACTGAGGCCAGCCAAAACATTTTTTTTTAAAAACAAAACAAGTGTTTATAGTTAAAAATAAATGTCCATATTTTATTCAACCCCCTCCGCTCAAAAAAATTTACCATTGCATATAGGGCAGCGTAAATTAGATTTGCCTAGAGCGGCAAAAGACCTACGGCCGGCCCTGGTTAGGTTAGGTTATATCTTATGTTACGTACACCAATTTATAGTCCAAGAGGAAATTCTATTCTATTGTTTATATACCTCGATGGGTACCATTGAAGAACGTCGTGGTTGAAAAGGTTAAAAAGTGGTAACTTGTGATAAGTCGTGATCACAACTGTTTACAAACGTTCAGGGGGGTTCACACCATAGCACGCCAGCACGGCTTTAAATATTAGTATTAAGGTGGGTTTCCACTGGATCGTTCACGTGTACGTGTAATTATCATTCTGCTCTGTGATTGGACGGTTACTACGGTATTCTTTTGGTTTACCAAAATGTTTACCCGTGTTTACCACACGGTATACCATGTTACCATGAAGTTGGATCTAGTTCAACTTTTTCCGTTCGAACGGTTTACTAGAGGTGATAGCAGAAATCATAGATTTAAAAATATAAAATAAATTTAAAATATTCTTTGATCTTTCTATTATACAAGTTCTAAGTACTAGTAAGTTCGAACCGTACTAAAGTGACAAAGTTTATTGTCACTATGGAGCCCGGCAAAGTTATAGTAAGTTAATATAGTTATTTATGTTTAATCTGTTAAAAACTATATAATAAATGTCTGATTTTAGGGAATGCTCTGCAAGGGTTGCAAGCAAAATATTAAAATGAACGACAAAAATCATATTTGCTCGTTTGGTAAGTTATAAAATATATTAACAGGAGTATATTCAATTGAAATTTTGAAAAAAAAATGGCGATATCTAAGGGAAAAATATACGAGGGAAAATAAGAAACCGAAAAGTGGCAGTGGTGGTGAAAGAAAAAGAAGTTGGGTGCATATGCAATCTTTGCAGTTTTTAGATGATGTCACCACAAAAAATAAAAAGTAAATATTATACTAAATTTTAATATACATTTTTCCCATTAGGTTCACATATTTGGTATACTGAACTATTTTTCAAGTACCGACTATTTGTAGTATACCAAAGTATCCTAGGCACGTCACCGAGTGAGGGGCCTTAAGTGGCCTTGCCTCCTAATAAAATTTAGTGGCCCCGAACTGGCCTCCTCTATTTTATTTTTTAATATCTTAAATATTATGGCGTATAATTGATTCGATAATAAAATAAACATGCCTATCGTAGAATTGGGTTATTTTTTATAATTTTCCTATGGAATTTAGGTTTATTTTTCAATTAACTACAGTTAAACCAAAAAAAAAATTGTTCAATTAAAACAAAGTTGTATTATTCCTTAGAACCTCGAGTAACTTTTCATTAGCTGCAGATTCAGATACTCCAGATATAGAACCAATACCATATAAAAGTAATTTGATATTTAATTAATATTTACAATAATCATATACCAAACTACTTTGTTATTTCATGTCTATTTTAAAAGGGAAGAAAGATGATAATATATCCTTTCAGGAAGCCATCCTTAAAGAGATGCAAGCATCAAGGCCAATTCTACCTCAAGTATATGAACAGCCTCAAGAAGTTAATGATCCTCAAGACATTAATTTTGCCAATTATGTGGTAAGCCTCATGAGGAATATTCCAAAAAAACAAAAAACCGTGCTTCAAAGCGAAATAATATCAAAAATAGTTGAATACACCGATGATTGAACACATTGAT